>NC_057938.1:32053083-32100151 GCF_018555375.3 Anguilla rostrata
GGTGACAAGACAGAGCATTGTGACATCACAAAGGTGAACATTCCGCCATTCATTCTCTATGGGAAAAACTGCCCACAAAAATTCAAATTTTTCAAAAACTGTGCAACCAATCTTTCCACAAAGTAATAGCACACCATTCCCGATCAAGCCGCTCGATTTGATATATTGCACGTGTATGTGGTGCGAAAACTCTGGGAGGAGTAGCGGTCCAAAAAATGGGTGGAAAGAAATAATAATAATATGTGCAACTAGACAATTCCTGCAGAAATTGTGAAGTGTGGTTGCCGCCAACGCAAAGTCGACTTTGTGCTGAACGGAGTGAACAGTGGTAGGTAGTTGCTATGATGTCTGAGGCAGTTGCTAGGGTGTTGCTAGGTGGTTCTATGGAGTTCTAAGTGGTTTCATGGAATTCTAGGCGGTCGCTAGGGTGGTGCTAGGTGGTTGCTAGGGAGTTTCAGGTGGTTGCAATTGAGCTCCAGGTGGTTGCTAGGGCATTGCTAGGTGGTTGCTAGGGTATGCTAAGTGGTTGGTAGGTGGTTGCTATGGAGTTCTAGGCGGTTGCTAGGGTGTTGCTAGGCAGTTGTTATGGTTTTCCAGGTGGTTGCTATGGGGTTATAGCCGGTTGCTAGGGTGTTGCTAGGCATTTGCTATGGAGTTATAGGCAGTTGCTAGGGTGTTGCTAGGGTATTCTAGGTGGCTGCTAGGATGTTGCTAGGTGGTTGCTATGGAGTTATAGGCGGTTGCTAGGGTGTTGCGAGGGTGTTGCTAGGTGGTTGCTAGCATGTTGCTAGGTTGTTGCTATAGTGTTGCTAGGCAGTTGTTATGGTGTTACAGGTGGTTGCTAGGGTGTTGCTAGGTGGTTGCTATGGTGTTCCAGGTGGTTGCTAGGGTGTTGCTAGGTGGTTGCTATTGAGTTCTAGGTGGTTGCTATAGTGTGGCTAGGTGGTTGCTTTCGAGTTATAGCTGGTTGCTAGGGTGTTGCTAGGCATCTGCTATGGTGTTCCAGGTGGTTGCTAGTGTGTTTTTGGGTGGTTGCTATGGAGTTCCAGGTGGTTGCTTGGGGGTTGCTAGGGTATTCTAGGTGGTTGCTATGGAGTTCTAGGCAGTTGCTATGGTGTTGCTAGGTGGTTGCTATGGAGTTCTAGGCCGTTGCTAGGGTGTTGCTAGGTGGTTGCTATGGAGTTTTAGGCGGTTGCTATGGTGTTTCTAGGTGGTTGCTAAGGAGTTCTAGGCCGTTGCTAGGGTGTTGCTAGGTGGTTGCTATGGAGTTCTAGGTGGTTGCTAGGGTGTTGCTAGGTGGTTGCTATGGAGTTCTAGGTGGTTGCTAGGGTGTTGCTGGGTGGTTGCTAGTGTGTTCCAAGTGGTTGCTAGGGTGTTTCTAGGCAGTTATGGTGTTCCAAGTGGTTGCTAGGGTGTTGCTAGGTGGTTGCTATGGTGTTCCAGGTGGTTGCTAGGGTGTTGCTAGGTGGTTGCTATGGAGATCTAGGCGGTTGCTATGGTGTTGCTAGGTGGTTGCTAGGGTGTTGCTAGGTGGTTGCTATGGAGTTCTAGGCCGTTGCTATGGTGTTGCTAGGTGGTTGCTATGGAGTTCTAGGTGGTTGCTAGGGTGTTTCTAGGTGGTTGCTATGGAGTTCTAGGCCGTTGCTATGGTGTTGCTAGGTGGTTGCTATGGAGTTCTAGGTGGTTGCTATGGAGTTCTAGGCAGTTGCTATGGTGTTGCTAGGTGGTTGCTATGGAGTTCTAGGCCGTTGCTAGGGTGTTGCTAGGTGGTTGCTATGGAGTTCTAGGTGGTTGCTAGGGTGTTGCTAGGTGGTTGCTATGGAGTTCTAGGCGGTTGCTATGGTGTTGCTAGGTGGTTGCTATGGAGTTCTAGGCGGTTGCTAGGGTGTTGCTAGGTGGTTGCTATGGAGTTCTAGGTGGTTGCTAGGGTGTTGCTAGGTCGTTGCTATGGTGTTCCATGTGGTTGCTAGGGTGTTGCTAGGCAGTTGTTATGGTGTTCCAGATTGTTGCTAGGGTGTTGCTAGGTGGTTGCTATGGTGTTCCAAGTGGTTGCTAGGGTGTTGCTAGGTGGTTGCTAGGGTATTCTAAGTGGTTGCTAGGATGTTGCTAGGTGGTTGCTATGGAGTTCTAGGTGGTTGCTAGGGTGTTGCTAGGCATTTGCTATGGTGTTCCAGGTGGTTGCTATGGAATTCTAGATGGTTGCTAGGGTTTTCCAGCTGGTTGCTATGGGTTGCTAGGTCGTTGCTATGGAGTTAGAGCCGGTTGCTAGGATGTTGCTAGGGGGTTGCCATGGAGTTCTAGGTGGTTGCTATGGTGTTGCTAGGTGGTTGCTATGGAGTTCTAGGCGGTTGCTATGGTGTTGCTAGGTGGTTGCTATGGAGTTCTAGGTGGTTGCTATGGAGTTCTAGGCAGTTGCTATGGTGTTTATAGGTGGTTGCTATGGAGTTCTAGGCCGTTGCTAGGGTGTTGCTAGGTGGTTGCTATGGAGTTCTAGGTGGTTGCTAGGGTGTTGCTAGGTGGTTGCTATGGAGTTCTAGGCGGTTGCTATGGTGTTGCTAGGTGGTTGCTATGGAGTTCTAGGCGGTTGCTAGGGTGTTGCTAGGTGGTTGCTATGGAGTCCTAGGTGGTTGCTAGGGTGTTGCTAGGTCGTTGCTATGGTGTTCCATGTGGTTGCTAGGGTGTTGCTAGGCAGTTGTTATGGTGTTCCAGATTGTTGCTAGGGTGTTGCTAGGCATTTGCTATGGTGTTCCAGGTGGTTGCTATGGAATTCTAGATGGTTGTTAGGGTTTTCTAGCTGGTTGTTATCGGTTGCTAGGTCGTTGCTATGGAGTTAGAGCCGGTTGCTAGGATGTTGCTAGGGGGTTGCTATGGAGTTCTAGGCGGTTGCTAGGTCTTTCCTGAGTCCAATGACGCGACCCATAGTTCTCTATGACAAACGGTTCAAAAGTTATGAAATATCAAACATCGGCCAATCAGGAAGGGGGGCGAGGCTGATCTCCACCAATGGACAAAGGACTCTCTACCATGTCCAATGAGGCATTGCACAATTTGTGGGCAATTTTTTCCCCATAGAGATCAATGGCCGAATGTTCAAATCTAGAGAGAGACCAGAGTACTGCTGCCAGAAGACAGACCATTGTGACATCACAAGGGTGAGAAGACAGAGCATTGTGACATCACAAAGGTGAACATTCCGCCATTCATTCTCTATGGGAAAAATTGCCCACAAAAATTCAAATTTTTCAAAAACCGTGCAACCAATCTTTCCACAAAGTAATAGCACACCATTCCCGATCAAGCCGCTCGATTTGACATATTGCACGTGTATGTGGTGCAAAAACTCTGGGAGGAGTAGCGGTCCAAAAAATGGGCGGAATAAATAATAATAATAACTAGACAATTCCTGCAGAAATTGTGAAGTGTGGTTGCCGCCAACGCAAAGTCGACTTTGTGCTGAACGGAGTGAACAGTGGTAGGTAGTTGCTATGATGTCTGAGGCAGTTGCTAGGGTGTTGCTAGGTTGGTTCTATGGAGTTCTAAGGGTTTCATGGAATTCTAGGCGGTCGCTAGGGTGGTGCTAGGTGGTTGCTATGGAGTTTCAGGTGGTTGCTATTGAGCTCCAGGTGGTTGCTAGGGCATTGCTAGGTGGTTGTAGGGTTGCAGCTAGTGGTTGGTAGGGGGTTGCTATGGAGTTCTAGGCGGTTGCTAGGGTTGCTAGGCAGTTGTTATGGTGTTCCAGGTGGTTGCTAGGGTGTTGCTAGGTGGTTGCTATGGAGTTATAGCCGGTTGCTAGGGTGTTGCTAGGCATTTGCTATGGAGTTATAGGCAGTTGCAGGGTGTTGCTAGGGTATTCAGGTGGCTGCTAGGATGTTGCTAGGTGGTTGCTATGGAGTTATAGGCGGTTGCTAGGGTGTTGCTAGGTGTTGCTAGCATGTTGCTAGGTTTGTTGCTATAGTGTTGCTAGGCAGTTGTTATGGTGTACAGGTGGTTGCTAGGGTGTTGCTAGGTGGTTGCTATGGTGTTTCAGGTGGTTGCTAGGGTGTTGCTAGGTGGTTGCTATGGAGTTCTAGTGGTTGCTATAGTGGTTGCTAGGTGGTTGCTTTGGAGTTATAGTGGTTGCTAGGGTGTTGCTAGGCATTTGCTATGGTGTTCCAGTGGTTGCTAGTGTGTTTTTGGGTGGTTGCTATGGAGTTCCAGGTGGTTGCTTGGGGGGTTTCTAGGGTATTCTAGGTGGTTGCTATGAAGTTATAGGCGGTTGCTAGGGTGTTGCTAGGCAGTTGTTATGGTGTTCCAAGTGGTTGCTAGGGTGTTGCTAGGTGGTTGGTATGGAGTTCTAGGCGTTGCTAGGTGTTGCTAGGTGTTGCTAGGGTGTTGCTAGGTGGTTGCTATGGAGTTTTAGGCGTTGCTATGGTGTTGCTAGGTGGTTGCTATGGAGTTCTAGGCTTGCTAGGGTGTTGCTAGGTGGTTGCATGGGTTCTAGGTGGTTGCTAGGGTGTTGCTAGGTGGTTGCTATGGAGTTCTAGGTGGTTGCTAGGGTGTTGCTAGGTGGTTGCTATGGTGTTCCAATGGTTGCTAGGTGTTTCTAGGCAGTTATGGTGTTCCAGTGTTGCTAGGTGTTGCTAGGTGTTGCTATGGTGTTCCAGGTGGTTGCTAGGGTGTTGCTAGGTGTTGCTATGGAGTTCTAGTGGTTGCTATGGTGTTGCTAGGTGGTTGCTAGGGTGTTGCTAGGTGTTGCTATGGAGTTCTAGGCGTTGCTATGGGTTGCTAGGTGTTGCTATGGAGTTCTAGGCGTTGCTATGGTGTTGCTAGGTGGTTGCTATGGAGTTCTAGGCGTTGCTAGGGTGTTGCTAGTGGTTGCTATGGAGTTCTAGGTGGTGCTAGGTGTTGCTAGGTGTTGCTATGGAGTTCTAGGCGGTTGCTAGGTGTTGCTAGGTGGTTGGTATGGAGTTCTAGGCGGTTGCTAGGGTGTTGCTAGGGGTTGCTATGGAGTTCTAGGTGGTTGCTAGGGTGTTGCTAGGCTTGCTATGGTGTTCCATGTGGTTGCTAGGGTGTTGCTAGGGTTGTTAGGTGTTCCGTTGTTGCTAGGGTGTTGCTAGGTGGTGCTATGGGTTCAGTGGTTGCTAGGGTGTTGCTAGGTGGTTGCTAGGGTTTCTAGTGGTTGCTAGGATGTTGTAGTGGTTGTATGAGTTCTTGGTGGTTGCTAGGTGTTGCTAGGTTTGCTATGGTGTTCAGGTGGTTGCTATGGAATTCTAGATGGTTGCTAGGAGTTTCTAGCTGGTTGCTAGGTTCTAGGTCGTGTAGGATTGCTATGAGTGTGGGTTGCTATGGAGTTAGAGCCGTGTTGCTAGGGGGTTGCCATGGAGTTCTAGGCGGTTGCTAGGTCTTTCACTGAGTCCAATGACGCAACCCATAGTTCTCTATGACAAACGGTTCAAAAGTTATGAAATATCAAACATCGGCCAATCAGGAAGGGGGGCGAGGCTGATCTCCACCAATGGACAAAGACTCTCTACCATGTCCAATGAGGCATTGCACAATTTGTGGGCAATTTTTCCCCATAGAGATGAATGGCGAATGTTCAAATCTAGAGAGAGACCAGAGTACTGCTGCTAGAAGACAGACCATTGTGACATCACAAGGGTGAGAAGACAGAGCATTGTGACATCACAAAGGTGAACATTCCGCCATTCATTCTCTATGGGAAAAATTGCCCACAAAAATTCAAATTTTTCAAAAACCGTGCAACCAATCTTTCCACAAAGTAATAGCACACCATTCCCGATCAAGCCGCTCGATTTGACATATTGCACGTGTATGTGGTGCGAAAACTCTGGGAGGAGTAGCGGTCCAAAAAATGGGCGGAATAAATAATAAAGAATAATAATAATAATATGTGCAATAATAATAGTGTAGTTGCCCTAAGGCAACCACACTAATAATAATAGTGTAGTTGCCCTAAGGCAACAACACTAACTAGACAATTCCTGCAGAAATTGTGAAGTGTGGTTGCCGCCAACGCAAAGTCGACTTTGTGCTGAACGGAGTGAACAGTGGTAGGTAGTTGCTATGATGTCTGAGGCAGTTGCTAGGGTGTTGCTAGTTGGTTCTATGGAGTTCTAAGTGGTTTCATGGAATTCTAGGCGGTCGCTAGGGTGGTGCTAGGTGGTTGCTATGGAGTTTCAGGTGGTTGCTATTGAGCTCCAGGTGGTTGCTAGGGCATTGCTAGGTGGTTGCTAGGGTATGCTAAGTGGTTGGTAGGTGGTTGCTATGGAGTTCTAGGCGGTTGCTAGGGTGTAGCTAGGATGTTATGGTGTTCCAGGTGGTTGCTAGGGTGTTGCTAGGTGGTTGCTATGGAGTTATAGCCGGTTGCTAGGGTGTTGCTAGGCTTTTGCTATGGCGTTATAGGCAGTTGCTAGGGTGTTGCAAGGGTATTCTAGGTGGCTGCTAGGATGTTGCTAGGTGGTTGCTATGGAGTTATAGGCAGTTGCTAGGGTGTTGCTAGGCATTTGCTATGGAGTTATAGCTGGTTGCTAGGGTGTTGCTAGGCATTTGCTATGGTGTTCCAGGTGGTTGCTAGTGTGTTGTTAGGTGGTTGCTATGGAGTTCCAGGTGGTTGCTGGGGGGTTGCTAGGGTATTCTAAGTGGTTGCTAGGATGTTGCTAGGTGGTTGCTATGGAGTTATAGGTGGTTGCTAGGTGGTTGCTAGGCAGTTGTTATGGTGTTCCAAGTGGTTGCTAGGGTGTTGCTAGGTGGTTGCAAGGGTGTTGCTAGGTGGTTGCTATGGAGTTCTAGGCGGTTGCTATGGTGTTGCTAGGTGGTTGCTATGGAGTTCTAGGCGGTTGCTAGGGTGTTGCTAGGTGGTTGCTATGGAGTTCTAGGTGGTTGCTAGGGTGTTGCTAGGGGGTTGCTAGGGTATTCGAAGTGGTTGCTAGGATGTTGCTAGGTGGTTGCTATGGAGTTCTAGGTGGTTGCTATGGTGTTGCTAGATGGTTGCTATGGAGTTCTAGGCCGTTGCTAGGGTGTTGCTAGGTGGTTGCTATGGAGTTCTAGGTGGTTGCTAGGGTGTTGCTAGGTGGTTGCTATGGAGTTCTAGGTGGTTGCTAGGCTGTTGCTAGGGGGTTGCTAGGGTATTCGAAGTGGTTGCTATGGAGTTCTAGGTGGTTGCTATGGTGTTGCTAGGTGGTTGCTATGGAGTTCTAGGCCGTTGCTAGGGTGTTGCTAGGTGGTTGCTATGGAGTTCTAGGTGGTTGCTATGGTGTTGCTTGGGGGTTGCTAGGTGGTTGCTATGGAGTTCTAGGCAGTTGCTAGGTTGTTGCTAGGTGGTTGATATGGAGGTCTAGGTGGTTGCTAGGGTGTTGCTAGGCGGTTGCTATGGAGTTATAGGTGGTTGCTAGTGTGTTGTTAGGTGGTTGCTATGGAGTTCTAGGCCGTTGCTAGGGTGTTTTAGGTGGTTGCTAGGGTGTTGCTAGGTGGTTGCTATGGAGTTCTAGGCCGTTGCTAGTGTGTTGCTAGGTGGTTGCTATGGAGTTCTAGGTGGTTGCTAGGGTGTTGCTAGGGTGTTGATAGGTGGTTGCTATGGAGTACTAGGCGGTTGCTAGGGTGTTGCTAGGCGGTTGCTATGGAGTTCTAGGCGGTTGCTAGGGTGTTGCTAGGTGGTTGCTATGGAGTTCTAGGTGGTTGCTAGGCTGTTGCTAGGGGGTTGCTAGGGTATTCAAAGTGGTTGCTAGGATGTTGCTAGGTGGTTGCTATGGAGTTCTAGGTGGTTGCTATGGTGTTGCTAGGTGGTTGCTATGGAGTTCTAGGCCGTTGCTAGGGGTGTTGCTAGGTGGTTGCTATGGAGTTCTAGGTGGTTGCTAGGTGTTGCTAGGGTGTTGCTAGGTGGTTGCTATGGAGTTCTAGGCGGTTGCTATGGTGTTGCTAGGTGGTTGCTATGGAGTTCTAGGTGGTTGCAAGGGTGTTGCTAGGCGGTTGCTATGGAGTTATAGGGGTTGCTAGGGTGTTGCTAGGGTATTCTAGGTGGTTGCTAGGATGTTGCTAGGTGGTTGCTATGGAGTTATAGGTGGTTGCTAGGGTGTTTCTAGGGGGTTGTTAGGGTATTCTAAGTGGTTGCTATGGTGTTGCTAGGTGGTTGCTATGGAGTTCTAGGTGGTTGCTACGGTGTTGCTAGGTGGTTGCTATGGAGTTCTAGGCCGTTGCTAGGGTGTTGCTAGGTGGTTGCTATGGAGTTCTAGGTGGTTGCTAGGGTGTTGCTAGGGTGTTGCTAGGTGGTTGCTATGGAGTTCTAGGCGGTTGCTAGGGTGTTGCTAGGTGGTTGCTATGGAGTTCTAGGTGGTTGCTAGGGTGTTGCTAGGCGGTTGCTATGGAGTTCTAGGGGTTGCTATGTGTTGTAGGTGGTTGCTATGGAGTTCTAGGTTGCTGGTTTGCTAGGGTTGCTAGGGTTGCTAGGTTCTATGGTTGCTAGGATGTTGCTAGGGTGTTGTTATGGGTTGCTAGGGTGTTGCTAGGTAGCTTTACTGAGTCCAATGGCGCGACCCATGTTCTCTATGACAAACGGTTCAAAAGTTATGAAATATCAAACATCGGCCAATCAGGAAGCGGGGCAGGCTGATCTACACCAATGGACAAAGGACTCTCTACCATGTCCAATGAGGCATTGCACAATTTGAGGGCAATTTTTCCGCATAGAGATGAATGGCAGAATGTTCAAATCTAGAGAGAGACCGAGTACTGCTGCTAGAAGACAGAGCATTGTGACATCACAAGGGTGAACATTCCGCCATTCATTCCTATGGGAAAAATTGCCCACAAAATTCAAATTTTTCAAAAACCGTGCAACCAATCTTTCCACAAAGTAATAGCACACCATTCCCGATCAAGCCGCTCGATTTGACATATTGCACGTGTATGTGGTGCGAAAACTCTGGGAGGAGTAGCGGTCCAAAAATGGGCGGAATAAATAATAAATAATAACTAGACAATTCCTGCAGAAATTGTGAAGTGTGGTTGCCAGCCAACGCAAAGTCGACTTTGTGCTGAACGAAGTGAACAGTGGTAGGTAGTTGCTATGATGTCTGAGGCAGTTGCTAGGGTGTTGCTAGGTGGTTCTATGGAGTTCTAAGTGGTTTCATGGTATTCTAGGCGGTCGCTAGGGTGGTGCTAGGTGGTTGCTATGGAGTTTCAGGTGGTTGCTAGGAGTGTTGCTGGACATGTAGGTGGTTGCTAGGAGTTTAGTGGTTGCTAGGATGTTGCTAGGTGGTTGCTATGGGTTCCATGTGGTTGCTAGGGTGTTGCTAGGCAGTTGTTATGGTGTTCCAGATGTTGCTAGGGTGTTGCTAGGTGGTTGCTATGGTGTTTCCACGTGGTTGCTAGGGTGTTGCTAGGTGTTTGGGTAGGGTATTCTGACAGTGGTTGCTAGGATGTTGCTAGGTGGTTGCTATGGAGTTTAGGCGGTTGCTAGGGTGTTGCTAGGCAGTTGTTATGGGTTCAGGTGGTTGCTAGGGTTTGCTAGTCGTTGCTAGAGTGTTCCATGTGGTTGCTAAGTGTTGCTAGGCAGTTGTTATGGTGTTCCAGATTGTTGCTAGGTGTCGCTAGTGGTTGCTATGGTTTTCCAGGTGGTTGCTAGGCTGTTGCTAGGTGGTTGCTATGGTGTTCTTGGTGGTTGCTATGGTGTTGCTAGGTGGTTGCTATGGTGTTCCACGTGGTTGCTAGGGTGTTGCTAGGTGTTTGCTAGGGTATTCTAAGTGGTTGCTAGGATGTTGCTAGGTGGTTGCTATGGAGTTTTAGGCGGTTGCTAGGGTGTTGCCAGGCATTTGCTATGGTGTTCCAGGTGGTTGCTAGTGTGTTGTTAGGTGGTTGCTATGGGGTTCTAGGCCGTTGCTAGGGTGTTCTAGGTGGTTGCTAGGGTGTTGCTAGGGGGTTGCTATTGAGTTTTAGGCGGTTGCTAGGGTGTTGCTAGGCAGTTGTTATGGTGTTCCAGGTGGTTGCTAGGGTGTTGCTAGGTCGTTGCTATGGTGTTCCATGTGGTTGCTAGGGTGTTGCTAGGCAGTTGTTATGGTGTTCCAGATTGTTGCTAGCGTGCGGCTAGGTGGTTGCTATTGTGTTCCAGGTGGTTGCTAGGCTGTTGCTAGGTGGTTGCTATGGTGTTCTAGGTGGTTGCTATGGTGTTGCTAGGTGGTTGCTATGGCGTTATAGCCGGTTGCTAGGGTGTTGCCAGGCATTTGCTATGGTGTTCCAAGTGGTTGCTAGTGTGTTGTTAGGTGGTTGCTATGGGGTTCTAGGCCGTTGCTAGGGTGTTCTAGGTGGTTGCTAGGGTGTTGCTATGGGGTTGCTAGGTCTTTACTGAGTCCAATGACGCGACCCATAGTTCTCTATGACAAACGGTTCAAAAGTTATGAAATATCAAACATCGGCCAATCAGGAAGGTGGGCGAGGCTGATCTACACCAATGGACAAAGGACTCTCTACCATGTCCAATCAGGCATTGCACAATTTGTGGGCAATTTTTCCTCATAGAGATGAATGGCAGAATGTTCAAATCTAGAGAGAGACAAGAGTACTGCTGCTAAAAGACAGGGCATTGTGAGATCACAAGGGTGAGAAGACAGAGCATTGTGACATCACAAGGGTGAACATTCCGCCATTCATTCCCTATGGGGAAAAATTGCCCACAAAAATTCAAATTTTTCAAAAACCATGCAACCAATCTTTCCACAAAGTAATAGCACACCATTCCCGATCAAGCCGCTCGATTTGACATATTGCACGTGTATGTGGTGTGAAAACTCTGGGAGGAGTAGCGGTCCAAAAAACAGGCGGAAAGAATAATAATAATAATAATAATAATAATAATAATATGTGCAATAATAATAGTGTAGTTGCCCTAAGGCAACCACACTAATAATATGTGCAATAATAATAGTGTAGTTGCCCTAAGGCAACCACACTAACTAGACAATTCCTGCAGAAATTGTGAAGTGTGGTTGCCGCCAACGCAGTCAACTTTGTGCTCAACGGAGTGAACAGTTTCTGTAGCATGAGCAGAGACATAGTATGGTATACATGATATAACATCACGGCAACGAGTTCATTTGCAACACACGTATTCAGAGCTAAATTAACCCTTCATCAATACTTGAGATCAGCGATTTACTCACGGTATGCTGTGACGAGTGACGGCGAATCATAAAGCTAGCTGGCCACTTCAGAGGGTCTTGGAAAAACGTTATATCTGCACTGCACAACCGCTCCATTTTAAAAAGCAAGACAGTGCTAGGGAGATTAATGTGATTGATTTATGGTTTACGTTAAGTTCAGCTCATTTTACCATTCAAATAAAAACATTTAACTGTGCTGCAATTCAGAGTTTAATCTGTTACCTTAGATACCAACTCATAGACACAGGATAGCCTACTACGTGTTAGCCGGCCCAAATTTCTGGAGTTAGACCGGACCTGAAGCTGTTGCACACGTGCTGTTGACGGCGTTGTTGAACTTTTTAGTAAAGTCTGGCTTGTTCGAAAATTCGTTTATTCAGTAGCTGAGAGCATACACTTTCTAACCAGGTATAACAGCACGTCTATTTTTGTTTTTTTAATATCGTTTTTTTAGGTCAACCGAAAGCTATGTCATCATGTCATAGAACGTATTCGCTCTTTGTTAGCACTAGCATGCAAATACGCAAAGTCTGGCTTGTTTGAAAATTCATTTATTCAGTAGCTGAGAGCATAAGCTTTCTAACCAGGTATAACAGCACGTATATTGTTGGTTTTTTTATATCGTTTTTTTAGGTCAACCGAAAGTGCTCTCATTATCGCATTAAAGCTACTCACTGTTTGTTAGCACTAGCATTCTACCTGCCAGAAGACAGGGCATAGTGACATCACAAGGGTGAGAAGACAAAGCATTGTGACATCACAAAGGTGAACATTCCGCCATTCATTCTCTATGGGAAAAATTGCCCACAAAAATTCAAATTTTTCAAAAACCGTGCAACCAATCTTTCCACAAAGAAATAGCACACCATTCCCGATCAAGCCGCTCGATTTGACATATTGCATGTGTATGTGGTGCAAAAACTCTGGGAGGAGTATCGGTCCAAAAAATGGGCGGAATAAATAATAATAATAATAACTAGACAATTCCTGCAGAAATTGTGAAGTGTGGTTGCCGCCAACGCAAAGTCGACTTTCTGCTGAACAGAGTGAACAGTGGTAGGTAGTTGCTATGATGTCTGAGGCAGTTGCTAGGGTGTTGCTAGGTGGTTCTATGGAGTTCTCGGTGGTTTCATGGAATTCTAGGCGGTCTCTAGTGTGGTGATAGGTGGTTGCCATGGAGTTTCAGGTGGTTGCTATGGAGCTCCAGCTGGTTGCTAGGGCATTGCTAGGTGGTTCCTAGGGTATTCTAAGTGGTTACTAGGATGTTGTTAGGTGGTTGCAATGGATTTCTAGGCAGTTGCTAGGGTGTTGCTAGGCAGTTATGGTGTTCCAGGTGGTTGCTAGGGTGTTGCTAGGTGGTTGCTATGGAGTTCCTAGGTGGTTGCTAGGGTGTTGTTAGGCATTTGCTATGGTGTTCCAGGTGGTTGCTAGGGTGTTGCTAGGTGGTTGCTATGGAGTTCATGGCGGTTGCTATGGTGTTGCTAGGTGGTTGCTAGGGTGTTGCTAGGTGGTTGCTATGGAGTTCTAGGCGGTTGCTATGGTGTTGCTAGGTGATTGCTATGGAGTTCTAGGCCGTTGCTAGGTGGTTGCTATGGAGTTCTAGGTGGTTGCTAGGGTGTTGCTAGGTGGTTGCTATGGAGTTCTAGACAGTTGCTATGGTGTTGCTAGGTGGTTTCTATGGAGTTCTAGGCGGTTGCTAGGGTGTTGCTAGGTGGTTGCTTTTTAGTTCTAGGTGGTTGCTAGGCTGTTGCTAGGGGGTTGCTAGGGTATTCTAAGTGGTTTCTAGGATGTTGCTAGGTGGTTGCTATGGAGTTCTAGGCGGTTGCTATGGTGTTGCTAGGTGGTTGCTATGGAGTTCAAGGCGGTTGCTAGGGTGTTGCTAGGTGGTTGATTTGGAGTTCTAGGTGGTTCCCAGGGTGTTGCTAGGGTGTTGCTAGGTGGTTGCTATGGAGTTCAAGGTGGTTGCTATGGTGTTGCTAGGTGGTTGCTATGGAGTTCTAGGCGGTTGCTATGGTGTTGCTAGGTGGTTGCTATGGAGTTCTAGGCCGTTGCTAGGTGGTTGCTATGGATTCTAGGTGGTTGCTAGGGTGTTGCTAGGTGGTTGCTATGGAGTTCTAGGCGTGATTGCTCTATGGTGTTGCTAGGTGGTTTCTATGGAGTTCTAGGCGGTTGCTAGGGTGTTGCTAGGTGGTTGCTATGGAGTTCTAGGGGTTGCTAGGGTGTTGCTAGGGGTTGCTAGGGTATTCTAAGTGGTTTCTAGGATGTTGCTAGGTGGTTGCTATGGAGTTCTAGGGGTTTGCTATGGTGTTGCTAGGTGGTTGCTATGGAGTTCTAGGCCGTTGCTAGGGTGTTGCTAGGTGGTTGCTATGGAGTTCAGGTGGTTTGCCAGGGTGTTGTCTAGGTGTTGCTAGGTGGTTGCTATGGAGTTCAAGGTGGTTGCTATGGTGTTGCTAGGGTTGCTATGGAGTTCTAGGCGGTTGCTATGGTGTTGCTAGGTGGTTGCTATGGAGTTCTAGGCCGTTGCTAGGTGGTTGCTATGGAGTTCTAGGTGGTTGCTAGGGTGTTGCTAGGTGGTTGCTATGGAGTTCTAGGGGGTTGCTATGGTGTTGCTAGGTGGTTTCTATGGAGTTCTAGGCGGTTGCTATGGAGTTCTAAGCGGTGTCTATGGTGTTGCTAGGTGATTGCTATGGAGTTCTAGGCCGTTGCTAGGTGGTTGCTATGGAGTTCTAGGTGGTTGCCAGGGTGTTGCTAGGTGGTTGCTATGGAGTTCTAGACAGTTGCTATGGTGTTGCTAGTTGGTTTCTATGGAGTTCTAGGCGGTTGCTAGGTGTTGCTAGGTGGTTGCTAGTCTAGGTTTGCTAGGTGTTGCTAGGTGGTTGCTAGGTATTCAGTGGTTCTAGGATGTTGCTAGGTGGTTGCTATGGAGTTCTAGGCGGTTGCTAGGTGTTGCTAGGTGTTGCTATGGGTTCTAGTGGTTGCTAGGGTGTTGCTAGGTGGTTGCTATGGAGTTCTAGGCAGGTTGCTATGGTGTTGCTAGGTGGTTGCTATGGAGTTCTAGTGCTGCTTGTGTGTTGCTAGGTGTTGCATGGGTTCCAGTGGTTGCTAGGTGTTGCTATGGCAGTTTATGGAGTTCCAGTGTGTTGCTAGGTGTTGCTAGGTGGTCTAAGTGGTTTAGGATGTTGCTAGGTGGTTGCTATGGAGTTCTAGGCGGTTGTTATGGTGTTGCTAGGTGGTTCTATGGTGTTCTAGGTGGTTGCTAGGGTGTTGCTAGGTGGTTGCTATGGAGTTCTAGGTGGTTGCTAGGGTGTTTGCTAGGGTGCTAGGGTTTCTAAGTGGTTTCTAGGATGTTGCTAGGTGGTTGCTATGGAGTTCTAGCGGTTGCTTGTGTTGCTAGGTGGTGCTATGAGTTCTAGGCCGTTGCTAGGTGTTGCTAGGTGGTTGCTATGGAGTTCCAGGTGGTTGCAGGTGTTGCTAGGTGTTCTAGGTGGTTGCTATTGAGTTAAGGTGTGTTGCTAGGTGTTGCTACGCGTTGTATGGAGTTCTAGGTGGTTGCTATGGTGTTGCTAGGTGGTTGCTATGGGTTCTAGGCGTGCTAGGTGTTCTAATGTGAGTTTCTAGGTGGTTGCTAGGTGTTGCTAGGGTTCTAGGTGGCAGGTTGCTATGGGTTGCTAGGTGGTTGCTAGGTGTGTCTAGGGGGTTGCTAGGGTTTCTAGTGGTTCTAGGATGTTGCCGGTGGTTGCTATGGTAGTTCTAGGGGGTTGCTAGGTGTTGCTAGGTGGTTGCTATGGAGTTCTAGGCGTTGCTAGGGTGTTGCTAGGTGGTTGCTATGGAGTTCTAGGCAGTTGCTATGGTGATGCTAGGTGTTGCTATGGAGTTCTAGTGGTTGCTTGGTGGTTGCTAGGCGTTGCTATGGTGTTCATGTGGTTGCTAGGTGTTGCTAGGCGTTGTTATGGTTGCTAGGTGGTTGCTAGGATGTTGCTAGGTGGTTGCTATGGTGTTCCTGGTGGTTGCTAGGGTATTCTAAGTGGTTGCTAGATGTTGCTAGGTGGTGCTATGGAGTTTTAGGCGGTTGCTAGGGTTTGCTAGGCAGGTTGTATGGTGTTCCAGGTGGTTGCTAGTGTGTTGCTAGTGGTTGCTATGGAGTTCTAGGCCTTGCTAAGTTCTAGGTTGCTAGGTGTTGCTAGGCATTTGCTTTGGTGTTCAGGTGGTTGCTAGTTGTGTTGGGGTGGTTGCTATGGAGTTCCAGTGGTTGCTAGGGTGTTGCTAGGCAGTTGTTATGGTGTTCCAAGTGGTTGCTAGGATGTTCCTAGGTGGTTGCTATGGTGTTCCAGGTGGTTGCTAGGGTTTGCTAGGTGGTTGCTATGGAGTTCTAGGCGGTTGCTATGGTGTTGCTAGGTGGTTGCTAGGTGTTGCTAGGTGGTTGCTATGGTGTTGCTAGGTGGTTGCTATGGAATTCTAGGCCGTTGCTAGGGTTGTGCTAGGTGGTTGCTATGGCGTTCTAGGTGGTTGCTAGGGTGTTGCTAGGTGGTTGCTATGGAGTTCTAGGCGGTTGCTATGGTGTTGCTAGGTGGTTGCTATGGAGTTCTAGTCAGTTGCTAGGTTGTTGCTAGGTGGTTGCTATGGAGTTCTAGGTGGTTGCTAGTGTGTTGCTAGGTCGTTGCTATGGTGTTCCATGTGGTTGCTAGGGTGTTGCTAGGTGGTTGCTATGGAGTTTTAGGCGGTTGCTAGGGTGTTGCTAGGCAGTTGTTATGGTGTTCCAGGTGGTTGCTAGTGTGTTGTTAGGTGGTTGCTATGGAGTTCTAGGCCGTTGCTAGGGTGTTCTAGGTGGTTTCTAGGGTATTGCTAGGGGGTTGCTATGGAGTTCTAGGTGGTTTCATGGAATTCTAGGCGGTCGGTAGGGTGGTGCTAGGTGGTTGTTAAGGAGTTATAGGCGGTTGCTAGGGTGTTGCTAGGCATTTGCTATGGAGTTATAGGCGGTTGCTAGGGTGTTTCTAGGGTATTCTAGGTGGTTGCTAGGATGTTGCTAGGTGGTTGCTATGGAGTTATAGGCGGTTGCTAGGGTGTTGCTAGGCAGTTGTTATGGTGTTCCAGGTTGTTGCTAGGGTGTTGCTAGGTGGTTGCTATGGTGTTCCAGGTGGTTGCTAGGGTGTTGCTAGGTGGTTGCTATGGTGTTTTAGGCAGTTGCTATGGTGTTGCTAGGTGGTTGCTATGGAGTTCTATGCGGTTGCTATGGTGATGCTAGGTGGTTGCTATAGAGTTATAGCCGGTTGCTTGGGTGTTGCAAGGCATTTGCTATGGTGTTCCAGGTGGTTGCTAGTGTGTTGTTAGGTGGTTGAAATGGAGTTCTAGGTGGTTGCTAGGGTGTTGCTAGGGGGTTGCTAGGGTATTCTAAGTGGTTGCTAGGATGTTGCTAGGTGGTTGCTATGGAGTTATAGGCGGTTGCTAGGGTGTTGCTAGGGTATTCTAGGTGGTTGCTAGGATGTTGCTAGGTGGTTGCTATGGAGTTATAGGCGGTTGCTAGGGTGTTGCTAGGCAGTTGTAATGGTGTTCCAGGCAGTTGCTAGGGTGTTGCTAGGTGGTTGCTATGGTGTTGCTAGGTGGTTGCTATGGAGTTCTAGGTGGTTGCTAGGGTGTTGCTAGGGGGTTGCTATTGAGCTCCAGGTGGTTGCTAGGGTATGCTAAGTGGTTGTTAGGTGGTTGCTATGGAGTTCTAGGCGGTTGCTAGGGTGTTGCTAGGCAGTTGTTATGGTGTTCCAGGTGGTTGCTAGGGTGTTGCTAGGTGGTTGCTATGAAGTTATAGGCGGTTGGTAGATTGTTGGGGCGACATAGCTCAGGAGGTAAGACCGATTGTCTGGCAGTCGGAGGGTTGCTGGTTCAAGCCCCGCCCTGGGCGTGTCGAAGTGTCCTTGAGCAAGACACTAACCCTTAACTGCTCTGGCGAATGAGAGGCATCAATTGTAAAGCGCTTTGGATAAAAGCGCTATATAAATGCAGTCCATTTACCATTTGTTGCTAGGTGGTTGCTATGGAGTTCTAGGCGGTTGCTATGGTGTTGCTAGGTGGTTGCTAGGGTGTTGCTAAGTGGTTGCTATGGTGTTGCTAGGTGGTTGCTATGGAGTTCTAGGTGGTTGCTAGGGTGTTGCTAGGTGGTTGCTATGGAGTTCTAGGCGGTTGCTATGGTGTTGCTAGGTGGTTGCTATGGAGTTCTAGGCAGTTGCTAGGTTGATGCTAGGTGGTTGCTATGGAGTTCTAGGTGGTAGCTTGTGTGTTGCTAGGTCGTTGCTATGGTGTTCCATGTGGTTGCTAGGGTGTTGCTAGGCAGTTGTTATGGTGTTCCAGATTGTTGCTAGGATGTTGCTAGGTGGTTGCTATGGTGTTCCTGGTGGTTGCTAGGGTATTCTAAGTGGTTGCTAGGATGTTGCTAGGTGGATGCTATGGAGTTTTAGGCGGTTGCTAGGGTGTTGCTAGGCAGTTGTTATGGTGTTCCAGGTGGTTGCTAGTGTGTTGCTAGGTGGTTGCTATGGAGTTCTAGGCCGTTGCTAGGGTGTTCTAGGTGTTTGCTAGGGTGTTGCTAGGCATTTGCTATGGTGTTCCAGGTGGTTGCTAGTTTGTTGTTGGGTGGTTGCTATGGAGTTCCAGGTGGTTGCTAGGGTGTTGCTAGGCAGTTGTTATGGTGTTCCAAGTGGTTGCTAGGATGTTCCTAGGCGGTTGCTATGGTGTTCCAGGTGGTTGCTAGGGTGTTGCTAGTTGGTTGCTATGGAGTTCTAGGCGGTTGCTATGGTGTTGCTAGGTGGTTGCTAGGGTGTTGCTAGGTGGTTGCTATGGTGTTGCTAGGTGGTTGCTATGGAGTTCTAGGCCGTTGCTAGGGTGTTGCTAGGTGGTTGCTATGGCGTTCTAGGTGGTTGCTAGGGTGTTGCTAGGTGGTTGCTATGGAGTTCTAGGCGGTTGCTATGGTGTTGCTAGGTGGTTGCTGTGGAGTTCTAGTCAGTTGCTAGGTTGTTGCTAGGTGGTTGCTATGGAGTTCTAGGTGGTTGCTAGTGTGTTGCTGGGTCGTTGCTATGGTGTTCCATGTGGTTGCTAGGGTGTTGCTAGGTGGTTGCTATGGAGTCTTCTGCTGCCAGAAGACAGGGCATTGTGACATCACAAGGGTGAGAAGACAAAGCATTGTGACATCACAAAGGTGAACATTCCGCCATTCATTCTCTATGGGAAAAATTGCCCACAAAAATTCAAATTTTTCAAAAACCGTGCAACCAATCTTTCCACAAAGTAATAGCACACCATTCCCGATCAAGCCGCTCGATTTGACATATTGCACGTGTATGTGGTGCAAAAACTCTGGGAGGAGTAGCGTGTCCAAAAAATGGGCGGAATAAATAATAATATAACTAGACAATTCCTGCAGAAATTGTGAAGTGTGGTTGCCGCCAACCAAAGTCGACTTTGTGCTGAACGGAGTGAACAGTGGTAGTGTTGCTATGATGTCTGAGGCAGCTCAGACTCTGGTTAGGGTTGCTAGGGGTTCTAGGGTTTCAGAAGTGGTTGCTAGGATGTTGCTAGGTTGCTATGAGTTCTAGGTGGTTGCTATGGTGTTGCTAGGTGTTGCTATGGGTTCTAGGCCGTTTGCTGGGTGTTGCTAGGTGGTTTGCTATGAGTTCTAGGTGGTTGCTAGAGGTGTTGCTAGGGTGTTGCTAGTGGTTGCTATGGAGTTCTAGGCGGTTGCTAGGGTGTTGCTAGGTGGTTGCTATGGAGTTCTAGATGTTGCTAGGTGTGTGCTAGGACGGTTGCTATGGGTTATAGGGGTTGCTAGGGTGTTGCTAGGTGTTCTGAGTGGTTGCAAGGATGTTGCTAGGTGGTTGCTATGGAGTTATAGGTGGTTGCTAGGGTGTTTCTAGGGGTTGCTAGGATATTTAAGTGGTTGCTATGGGTGTTGCTAGGTGGTTGCTATGGAATTCTAGGTGGTTGCTAGGGTGTTGCTATGTGGTTGCTATGGAGTTCTAGGCGGTTGCTAGGGTGTTGCTAGGCGGTTGCTATGGAGTTATAGGTGGTTGCTAGGGTGTTGCTAGGTGGTTGCTATGGAGTTCTAGGTGGTTGCTAGGGTTTGCTAGGTGGTTGCTATGGAGTTCTAGGCGGTTGCTATGGTGTTGCTAGGTGGTTGCTATGGAGTTCTAGGCGGTTGCTAGGGTGTTGCTAGGTGGTTGCTATGGAGTTCTAGTGGTTGCTAGGGTGTTGCTAGGGGATTGCTAGGGTATTCAAGTGGTTGCTAGGATGTTGCTAGGTGGTTGCTATGGAGTTCTAGTGCGGTTGCTAGGTGTTGCTAGGTGGTTTGCTATGGAGTTCTAGGTGGTTGCTAGGGTGTTGCTAGGTCGTCTATGGTGTTCCATGTGGTTGCTAGGGTGTTGCTAGGCAGTTGTTATGGTGTTCCAGATTGTTGCTAGGGTGTTCCTAGGTGGTTGCTATGGTGTTCCAGGTGGTTGCTAGGGTGTTGCTAGGCGGTTGCTAGGGTATTCTAAGTGGTTGCTAGGATGTTGCTAGGTGGTTGCTATGGAGTTTTAGGCGGTTGCTCGGGTGTTGCTAGGCAGTTGTTATGGTGTTCCAGGTGGTTGCTAGGGTGTTGCCTGGTCGTTGCTATGGTGTTCCATGTGGTTGCTAGGCAGTTGTTATGGTGTTCCAGATTGTTGCTATGGTGTTGCTAGGTGGTTGCTATGGAGTTCTAGGCGGTTGCTAGGGTGTTGCTAGGTGGTTGCTATGGCGTTCTAGGTGGTTGCTAGGGTGTTGCTAGTGGTTTCAATGGCGTTATAGGCCGGTTGCTAGGGTGTTGCAGGCATTTGATATGGTTTCCAGGTGTTTGCTAGTGTGTTGTTAGGTGGTTGCTATGGAGTTCTAGGCCGTTGCTAGGGTGTTCAGGTGGTTGCTAGGGTGTTGCTAGGGGTTTGCTATTGAATTCTAGGCGGTTGCTAGGTCTTTACTGAGTCCAATGACGCGACCCATAGTTCTCTATGACAAACGGTTCAAAGTTATGAAATATCAAACATCGGCCAATCAGGAAGGGGGGCAAGGCTGATCTACACCAATGGACAAATGACTCTCTACTATGTCCATGAGGCATTGTACAATTTGTGGGCAATTTTCCCCATAGAGATGAATGGCAGAATGTTCAAATCTAGAGAGAGACCAGAGTACTGCTGCTAGCAGACAGGGCATTGTGACATCACAAGGGTGAGAAGACAGAGCATTGTGACATCACAAGGGTGAACATTCCGCCATTCATTCCCTATGGGGAAAAATTGCCTACAAAAATTCAAATTTTTCAAAAACCGTGCAACCAATCTTTCCACAAAGTAATAGCACACCATTCCCGATCAAGCCGCTCGATTTGACATATTGCACGTGTATGTGGTGCGAAAACTCTGGGAGGAGTAGCGGTCCAAAAAACAGGCGGAAAGAATAATAATAATAATAATAATAATATGTGCAATAATAATAGTGTAGTTGCCCTAAGGCAACCACACTAACTAGACAATTCCTGCAGAAATTGTGAAGTGTGGTTGCCGCCAACGCAAAGTCAACTTTGTGCTGAACGGAGCGAACAGTTTATGTAGCATGAGCAGAGACATAGTATGGTATACATGATATAACATCACGGCAACGAGTTCATTTGCAACACACGTATTCAGAGCTAAATTAACCCTTCATCAATACTTGAGATCAGCGATTTACTCACGGTATGCTGTGACGAGTGACGGCGAATCATAAAGCTAGCTGGCCACTTCAGAGGGTCTTGGAAAAACGTTATATCTGCACTGCACAACCGCTCCATTTTAAAAAGCAAGACAGGGCTAGGGAGATTAATGTGATTGATTTATGGTTTTACGTTAAGTTCAGCTCATTTTTACCATTCAAATAAAAACATTTAACTGTGCTGCAATTCAGAGTTTAATCTGTCACCTTAGATACGAACTCATAGACACAGGATAGCCTACTACGTGTTAGCTGACCCAAATTTCTGGAGTTAGACCGGACCTGAAGCTGCTGCACATGTGCTGTTGACGGCGTTGTTCCAGTTTTCAGTACAGTCTGGCTTGTTTGAGAATTCGTTTATTCAGTAGCTGAGAGCATAAGCTTTCTAACCAGGTATAACAGCACGTCTATTTTGTTTTTTTAATATCGTTTTTTAGGTCAACCGAAAGCTATGTCATCATGTCATAGAACGTATTCGCTCTTTGTTAGCACTAGCATGCAAATACGCAAAGTCTGGCTTGTTTGAAAATTCGTTTATTCAGTAGCTGAGAGCATAAGCTTTCTAACCAGGTATAACAGCACGTCTATTTTGTTTTTTAATATCGTTTTTTAGGTCAACCGAAAGCTATGTCATCATGTCATAGAACGTATTCGCTCTTTGTTAGCACTAGCATGCAAAGACGAAAGTCTGGCTTGTTTGAAAATTCGTTCATTCAGTAGCTGAGAGCATAAGCTTTCTAACCAGGTATAACAGCACGTCTATTTTTTTTTTTAATATCGTTTTTTAGGTCAACCGAAAGCTATGTCATCATGTCATAGAACGTATTCGCTCTTTGTTAGCACTAGCATGCAAATACGCAAAGTCTGGCTTGTTTGAAAATTCGTTTATTCAGTAGCTGAGAGCATAAGCTTTCTAACCAGGTATAACAGCACGTATATTGTTGGTTTTTTTATATCGTTTTTTTAGGTCAACCGAAAGTGCTCTCATTTTCGCATTAAAGCCGTTCACTGTTTGTTAGCACTAGCATTCTAAGACGCTGCATGTGACGAAACGCCGTCAACGAATTAGCGTAATGTCTCGTGAAATACTATTATTATTGAGGACTTCTGGGTATGCCTAAGCCATATGTTTGTTGATATACCTAGCTGACAGCGTTTTCATTTGTAATTTTTCATTTTGAATATCGTTCTTTCACTTCCGCAATCAGCTATTTCCTATCCTGCCTGCTGAGACCGTAGAGCTGACCGCATCACGTGTGCAAAGCCGACCAATGCTGTAACTTCACCGTTCGCATATGAATGACGTCACCTTCTCCATTCATCTCTATGGGGAAAAATTGGGCATAAAAATTAATATTTCTCAAAAACCGTGCAGCGAAACTTTCCACAAAGTAATAGCACACGATTCCCAAAGAAGCCGGTCATTTTGACATATGGCACGTGTATGTGGTGTGAAAACTCTGGGAGGAGTAGCGGTCCAAAAAATGGGTGGAAAGATAGAATAATAATAATAATAATAATATGTGCAATAATAGTAGTGTAGTTGCCCTAAGGCAACCACACTAATAACTAGACAATTCCTGCAGAAATTGTGAAGTGTGGTTGCCGCCAACGCAAAGTCGACTTTCTGCTGAACAGAGTGAACAGTGGTAGGTAGTTGCTATGATGTCTGAGGCAGTTGCTAGGGTGTTGCTAGGTGGTTCTATGGAGTTCTAGGTGGTTTCATGGAATTCTAGGCGGTCTCTAGTGTGGTGATAGGTGGTTGCCATGGAGTTTCAGGTGGTTGCTATGGAGCTCCAGCTGGTTGCTAGGGCATTGCTAGGTGGTTCCTCGGGTATTCTAAGTGGTTGCTAGGATGTTGTTAGGTGGTTGCAATGGATTTCTAGGCGGTTGCTAGGGTGTTGCTAGGCAGTTATGGTGTTCCAGGTGGTTGCTAGGGTGTTGCTAGGTGGTTGCTATGGAGTTCTAGGCGGTTGCTATGGTGTTGCTAGGTGATTGCTATGGAGTTCTAGGCCGTTGCTAGGTGGTTGCTATGGAGTTCTAGGTGGTTGCTAGGGTGTTGCTAGGTGGTTGCTATGGAGTTCTAGACGGTTGCTATGGTGTTGCTAGGTGGTTTCTATGGAGTTCTAGGCGGTTGCTAGGGTGTTGCTAGGTGGTTGCTTTTTAGTTCTAGGTGGTTGCTAGGGTGTTGCTAGGGGGTTGCTAGGGTATTCTAAGTGGTTTCTAGGATGTTGCTAGGTGGTTGCTATGGAGTTCTAGGCGGTTGCTATGGTGTTGCTAGGTGGTTGCTATGGAGTTCTAGGCCGTTGCTAGGGTGTTGCTAGGTGGTTGCTATGGAGTTCTAGGTGGTTCCCAGGGTGTTGCTAGGGTGTTGCTAGGTGGTTGCTATGGAGTTCAAGGTGGTTGCTATGGTGTTGCTAGGTGGTTGCTATGGAGTTCTAGGCGGTTGCTATGGTGTTGCTAGGTGGTTGCTATGGAGTTCTAGGCCGTTCCCGATCAAGCCGCTCGATTTGACATATTGCACGTGTATGTGGTGCAAAAACTCTGGGAGGAGTAGCGGTCCAAAAAATGGGCGGAATAAATAATAATAATAATAACTAGACAATTCCTGCAGAAATTGTGAAGTGTGGTTGCCGCCAACGCAAAGTCGACTTTCTGCTGAACAGAGTGAACAGTGGAAGGTAGTTGCTATGATGTCTGAGGCAGTTGCTAGGGTGTTGCTAGGTGGTTCTATGGAGTTCTAGGTGGTTTCATGGAATTCTAGGCGGTCTCTAGTGTGGTGATAGGTGGTTGCCATGGAGTTTCAGGTGGCTAGGTGGTTGCTATGGAGTTCTAGGCGGTTGCTATGGTGTTGCTAGGTGGTTGCTATGGAGTTCTAAGCCGTTGCTAGGGTGTTGCTAGGTGGTTGCTATGGAGTTCTAGGTGGTTGCCAGGGTGTTGCTAGGGTGTTGCTAGGTGGTTGCTATGGAGTTCAAGGTGGTTGCTATGGTGTTGCTAGGTGGTTGCTATGGAGTTCTAGGCGGTTGCTATGGTGTTGCTAGGTGGTTGCTATGGAGTTCTAGGCCGTTGCTAGGTGGTTGCTATGGAGTTCTAGGTGGTTGCTAGGGTGTTGCTAGGTGGTTGCTATGGAGTTCTAGGCGGTTGCTATGGTGTTGCTAGGTGGTTTCTATGGAGTTCTAGGCGGTTGCTAGGGTGTTGCTAGGTGGTTGCTATGGAGTTCTAGGTGGTTGCTAGGGTGTTGCTAGGGGGTTGCTAGGGTATTCTAAGTGGTTTCTAGGATGTTGCTAGGTGGTTGCTATGGAGTTCTAGGCGGTTGCTATGGTGTTGCTAGGTGGTTGCTATGGAGTTCTAGGCCGTTGCTAGGGTGTTGCTAGGTGGTTGCTATGGAGTTCCAGGTGGTTGCCAGGGTGTTGCTAGGGTGTTGCTAGGTGGTTGCTATGGAGTTCAAGGTGGTTGCTATGGTGTTGCTAGGTGGTTGCTATGGAGTTCTAGGCGGTTGCTATGGTGTTGCTAGGTGGTTGCTATGGAGTTCTAGGCCGTTTCTAGGTGGTTGCTATGGAGTTCTAGGTGGTTGCTAGGGTGTTGCTAGGTGGTTGCTATGGAGTTCTAGGCGGTTGCTATGGTGTTGCTAGGTGGTTTCTATGGAGTTCTAGGCGGTTGCTATGGAGTTCTAGGCGGTTGCTATGGTGTTGCTAGGTGATTGCAATGGAGTTCTAGGCCGTTGCTAGGTGGTTGCTATGGAGTTCTAGGTGGTTGCTAGGGTGTTGCTAGGTGGTTGCTATGGAGTTCTAGGCGGTTGCTAGGGTGTTGCTAGGTGGTTGCTTTTTAGTTCTAGGTGGTTGCTAGGGTGTTGCTAGGGGGTTGCTAGTGTATTCTAAGTGGTTTCTAGGATGTTGCTAGGTGGTTGCTATGGAGTTCTAGGCGGTTGCTATGGTGTTGCTAGGTGGTTGCTATGGAGTTCTAGGCCGTTGCTAGGGTGTTGCTAGGTGGTTGCTATGGAGTTCTAGGTGGTTGCTAGGGTGTTGCTAGGGTGTTGCTAGGTGGTTGCTATGGAGTTCTAGGCGGTTGCTAGGGTGTTGCTAGGGTATTCTAGGTGGTTGCTAGGATGTTGCTAGGTGGTTGCTATGGAGTTATAGGTGGTTGCTAGGGTGTTTCTAGGGGGTTGCTAGGGTATTCTAAGTGGTTGCTATGGTGTTGCTAGGTGGTTGCTATGGAGTTCTAGGTGGTTGCTAGGGTGTTGCTAGGTGGTTGCTATGGAGTTCTAGGCCGTTGCTAGGGTGTTGCTTAGGTGGTTCCTATGGAGTTCTAGGTTGTTGCTAGGGTGTTGCTAGGGTGTTGCTAGGTGGTTGCTATGGAGTTCTAGGCGGTTGCTAGGGTGTTGCTAGGTGGTTGCTATGGAGTTATAGGCGGTTGCTAGGGTGTTGCTAGGCGGTTGCTATGGAGTTATAGGTGGTTGCTAGTGTGTTGTTAGGTGGTTGCTATGGAGTTCTAGGCCGTTGCTAGGGTGTTTTAGGTGGTTGCTAGGGTGTTGCTAGGGTTGCTATGGAGTTCTAGGCGTTTGCTACGTCTTTACTGAGTCCAATGACGCGACCCATAGTTCTCTATGACAAACGGTTGAAAGTTATGAAATATCAAACATCGGCCAATCAGGAAGGGGGGCAGGCTGATCTCCACAATGGACAATGGACTCTCTACCATGTCCAATGAGGCATTGCACAATTTGTGGGCAATTTTTCCCCATAGAGATGAATGGCAGAATGTTCAAATCTAGAGAGAGACCAGAGTACTGCAGCAGAAGACAGGGCATTGTGACATCACAAGGGTGAGAAGACAGAGCATTGTGACATCACAAAGGTGAACATTCCGCCATTCATTCTCTATGGGAAAAATTGCCCACAAAAATTCAAATTTTTCAAAAACCGTGCAACCAATCTTCCACAAAGTAATAGCACACCATTCCCGATCAATCCGCTCGATTGGACATATTGCACGTGTATGTGGTGCGAAAACTCTGGGAGGAGTAGCGGTCCAAAAATGGGCGGAATAAATAATAAAGAATAATAATAACTAGACAATTCCGCAGAAATTGTGAAGTGTGGTTGCAGCCAACGCAAAGTCGACTTTGTGCTGAACGGGAGGGAACAGTGGTAGGTAGTGCTATGATGTCTGAGGCAGTTGCTAGGGTGTTGCCTAGGTGGTTCTATGGAGTTCTAAGTGGTTTCATGGAATTCTGGCAGTCGCAAGGGTGGTGCTAGGTGGTTGCTATGGAGTTCTAGGCGGTTGCTAGGGTGTAGCTAGGCAGTTGTTATGGTGTTCCAGGGTGGTTGCTAGGGTGTTGCTAGGTGGTTGCTATGGAGTTATAGCGGTTGCTAGGGTGTTGCTAGGCATTTGCTATGGAGTTATAGGCAGTTGCTAGGGTGTTGCAAGGGTATTCTAGGTGGCTGCTAGGATGTTGCTAGGTGGTTGCTATGGAGTTATAGGCAGTTGCTAGGGTGTTGCTAGGCATTTGCTATGGAGTTATAGCTGGTTGCTAGGGTGTTGCTAGGCATTTTCTATGGTGTTCCAGGTGGTTGCTAGTGTGTTGTTAGGTGGTTGCTATGGAGTTCCAGGTGGTTGCTGGGGGGTTGCTAGGGTATTCTAAGTGGTTCCTAGGATGTTGCTAGGTGGTTGCTATGGAGTTATAGGTGGTTGCTAGGGTGTTGCTAGGCAGTTGTTATGGTGTTCCAAGTGGTTGCTAGGGTGTTGCTAGCTGGTTGCAAGGGTGTTGCTAGGTGGTTGCTATGGAGTTCTAGGCGGTTGCTATGGTGTTGCTAGGTGGTTGCTATGGAGTTCTAGGCGGTTGCTAGGGTGTTGCTAGGTGGTTGCTATGGAGTTCTAGGTGGTTGCTAGGGTGTTGCTAGGTGGTTGCTATGGAGTTCTAGGTGGTTGCTAGGGTGTTGCTAGGGGGTTGCTAGGGTATTCGAAGTGGTTGCTAGGATGTTGCTAGGTGGTTGCTATGGAGTTCTAGGTGGTTGCTATGGTGTTGCTAGGTGGTTGCTATTGAGTTCTAGGCAGTTGCTATGGTGTTGCTAGGTGGTTGCTATGGAATTCTAGGCGGTTGCTAGGGTGTTGCTAGGTGGTTGCTATGGAGTTCTAGGTGGTTGCTAGGGTGTTGCTAGGCGGTTGCTATGGAGTTCTAGGCGGTTGCTAGGGTGTTGCTAGGTGGTTGCTATGGAGTTCTAGGTGGTTGCTAGGGTGTTGCTAGGGGGTTGCTAGGGTATTCGAAGTGGTTGCTAGGATGTTGCTAGGTGGTTGCTATGGAGTTCTAGGTGGTTGCTATGGTGTTGCTAGATGGTTGCTATGGAGTTCTAGGCCGTTGCTAGGGTGTTGCTAGGTGGTTGCTATGGAGTTCTAGGTGGTTGCTAGGGTGTTGCTAGGTGGTTGCTATGGAGTTCTAGGTGGTTGCTAGGCTGTTGCTAGGGGGTTGCTAGGGTATTCGAAGTGGTTGCTAGGATGTTGCTAGGTGGTTGCTATGGAGTTCTAGGTGGTTGCTATGGTGTTGCTAGGTGGTTGCTATGGAGTTCTAGGTGGTTGCTAGGGTGTTGCTAGGTGGTTGCTATGGAGTTCTAGGTGGTTGCTAGGCTGTTGCTAGGGGGTTGCTAGGTGGTTGCTATGGAGTTCTAGGCAGTTGCTAGGGTGTTGCTAGGTGGTTGCTATGGAGTTCTAGGTGGTTGCTAGGGTGTTGCTAGGCGGTTGCTATGGAGTTATAGGTGGTTGCTAGTGTGTTAGGTGGTTGCTATGGAGTTCTAGGCCGTTGCTAGGGTGTTTTAGGTGGTTGCTAGTGTGTTGCTAGGTGGTTGCTATGGAGTTCTAGGCCGTTGCTAGTGTGTTGCTAGGTGGTTGCTATGGAGTTCAAGGTGGTTGCTAGGGTGTTGCTAGGGTGTTGATAGGTGGTTGCTATGGAGTTCTAGGCGGTTGCTAGGGTGTTGCTAGGCGGTTGCTATGGAGTTCTAGGCGGTTGCTAGGGTGTTGCTAGGTGGTTGCTATGGAGTTCTAGGTGGTTGCTAGGCTGTTGCTAGGGGGTTGCTAGGGTATTCGAAGTGGTTGCTAGGATGTTGCTAGGTGGTTGCTATGGAGTTCTAGGTGGTTGCTATGGTGTTGCTAGGTGGGTGCTATGGAGTTCTAGGCCGTTGCTAGGGTGTTGCTAGGTGGTTGCTATGGAGTTCTAGGTGGTTGCTAAGGTGTTGCTAGGGTGTTGCTAGGTGGTTGCTATGGAGTTCTAGGCGGTTGCTAGGGTGTTGCTAGGTGGTTGCTATGGAGTTCTAGGTGGTTGCTAGGGTGTTGCTAGGCGGTTGCTATGGAGTTATAGGTGGTTGCTAGGGTGTTGCTAGGGTATTCTAGGTGGTTGCTAGGATGTTGCTAGGTGGTTGCTATGGAGTTATAGGCGGTTGCTAGGGTGTTTCTAAGGGGTTGTTAGGGTATTCTAGGCCGTTGCTAGGGTGTTGCTAGGTGGTTGCTATGGAGTTCTAGGTGGTTGCTAGGGTGTTGCTAGGGTGTTGGTAGGTGGTTGCTATGGAGTTCTAGGCGGTTGCTAGGGTGTTGCTAGGTGGTTGCTATGGAGTTCTAGGTGGTTGCTAGGGTGTTGCTAGGCGGTTGCTATGGAGTTATAGGTGGTTGCTAGTGTGTTGTTAGGTGGTTGCTATGGAGTTCTAGGCTGTTGCTAGGGTGTTTTAGGTGGTTGCTAGGGTGTTGCTAGGGGGTTCCTATGGAGTTTTAGGCGGTTGCTAGGTCTTTACTGAGTCCAATGACGCGACCCATAGTTCTCTATGACAAACGGTTCAAAAGTTATGAAATATCAAACATCGGCCAATCAGGAAGGGGCGAGGCTGATCTCCACCAATGGACAAAGGACTCTCTACCATGTCCAATGAGGCATTGCACAATTTGTGGGCAATTTTCCCCATAGAGATGAATGGCCGAATGTTCAAATCGAGAGAGAGACCAGAGTACTGCTGCCAGAAGACAGGGCATTGTGACATCACAAGGGTGAGAAGACAGAGCATTGTGACATCACAAAGGTGAACATTCCGCCATTCATTCTCTATGGGAAAAATTGCCCACAAAAATTCAAATTTTTCAAAAACCGTGCAACCAATCTTTCCAGAAAGTAATAGCACACCATTCCCGATCAAGCCGCTCGATTTGACATATTGCACGTGTATGTGGTGCGAAAACTCTGGGAGGAGTAGCGGTCCAAAAAATGGGCGGAATAAATAATAAAGAATAATAATAATAATAATAATACGTGCAATAATAATAGTATAGTTGCCCTAAGGCAACCACACTAATAATAATATGTGCAATAATAATAGTGTAGTTGCCCTAAGGCAACCACACTAACTAGACAATTCCTGCAGAAATTGTGAAGTGTGGTTGCTGCCAATGCAAATTCGACTGTCGAACAGATTAAACAGTGCTAAGAAGTTGCTAATTTGTTCTAGGCGATTGCTAGGGTGTTTTAGATGGTATCCAGGGTGTTGTTAGGTTGTTGCCATGGGAGTCTAGGTGGTTACTAGGATGTTGCTTGGTGGTAGCTATGAAGTTTTAGACTGTTGCTAGGGAATTGCTAGGTGGTTGCAATTCGTGTTCTGAACGGTTGCTAGGGTGTTCCAGATGGTGGCTAGGGTTTTGCTAGGTGGTTGCTCGGGTGTTAGTTGGTGGTTGCTATGGAGTTCTACGTGGTTTCTAGGGTGTTGCGAAATGGTTGCTATGGAGTTCTTGGTGGTTGCTATGGTGTTCTAGGTGGTTGCTAGGATGTTGCTAGGTGGTTGCAATGGAGGTCTTGTGGTTGCTAGGGTGTTGACAGGTGGTTGCTATGGGGTTCTAGGCGGTTGCTACGGCATTGCTAGGTGGTTACTATGGTATTCTAGGCAGTTGCTAGGATGTTGCTAGGTGGTTGCAATGGAGTTCTTGGTGGTTGCTAGGTGTTACTAGGTGGTTGCTATGGAGTTCTAGGCAGTTGCTAGGGTGTTGCTAGGTGGTTGTTATGGTGTTTTAGGTGGTTGCTAGGGTGTTGCTAGGTGGTTGCCATGGTGTTCCAGGTGTTTGCTATGGAGTTCTAGGTGGTTGCTATGGTGTTGCTAGGTGTTTGCTATGGACTTCTAGGCGGTTGCTAGGTCTTTACTGAGTCCAATGAGGCAACCCATAGTTCTCTATGACAAACGTTCAAAAGTTATGGAATATCAAACATCGGCCAATCAGGAAGGGGGGCGAGGCTGATCTCACCAATGGACAAGGGACCTCTACCATGTCCAATGAGGCATTGCACAATTTGTGGGCATTTTTCCTATAGAGATGAATGTGGCAGAATGTTCAAATCTAGAGAGAGACCAGAGTACTGCTGCTAGAAGACAGACCATTGTGACATCACAAGGGTGAGAAGACAGAGCATTGTGACATCACAAAGGTGAACATTCCGCCATTCATTCTCTATGGGAAAATTTGCCCACAAAAATTCAAATTTTTCAAAAACCGTCCACCAAACTTTCCACAAAGTAATAGCACACCATTCCCAATCAAGCCGCTCAATTTGACATATTGCACGCGTATGTGGTGCGAAAACATAATATAATAATATTGCAATAATAGTAGTGTGCTTTGCCGCCAATGCAAGTCGACTTTGTGCTGAACAGACTGAACAGTGGTAGGTAGTTGCTATGATGTTTGAGGCAGTTGCTAGGGTGTTGCTAGGTGGTTCTATGGAGTTCTAGGTGGTTTCATGGAATTCTGGGCAGTTGCTAGGGTGGTGCTAGGTGGTTGCTGTGGAGCTCCAGGGGGTTGCTAGGGCATTGCTAGGTGGTTGCTAGGGTGTTGCTAGGTGGTTGCTAGGGTATTCTAAGTGGTTGCTAGGATGTTGCTAGGTGGTTGCTATGGAGTTATAGGCGGTTGCTAGGGTGTTGCTAGGCATTTGCTTTGGTGTTCCAGGTGGTTGCTATGGGATACTAGATGGTTGCTACGGTTTTCTAGCTGGTTGTTATGGGTTGCTAGGTCGTTGCTATGGAGTTAGAGCCGGTTGCTAGGATGTTGCTAGGGGGTTGCTATGGAGTTCTAGGCGGTTGCTAGGTCTTTACTGAGTCCAATGACGCGACCCATAGTTCTCTATGACAAACGGTTCAAAAGTTATGAAATATCAAACATCGGCCAATCAGGATTGGGGGCGAGGCTGATCTCCACCAATGGACAAAGGACTCTCTACCATGTCCAATGAGGCATTGCACAATTTGTGGGCAATTTTTCCCCATAGAGATGAATGGCAGAATGTTCAAATCTAGAGAGAGACCAGAGTACTGCTGCCAGAAGACAGACCATTGTGACATCACAAGGGTGAGAAGACAGAGCATTGTAACATCACAAAGGTGAACATTCCGCCATTCATTCTCTATGGGAAAAATTGCCCACAAAAATTCAAATTTTTCAGAAACCGTGCAACCAATCTTTCCACAAAGTAATAGCATACCATTCCCGATCAAGCCGCTCGATTTGACATATTGCACGCGTATGTGGTGTGAAAACTCTGGGAGGAGTAGCGGTCCAAAAAATGGGTGGAATAATAATAATAACTAGACAATTCCTGCAGAAATTGTGAAGTGTGGTTGCCGCCAACGCAAAGTCGACTTTGTGCTGAACGGAGTGAACAGTGGTAGGTAGTTGCTATGATGTCTGAGGCAGTTGCTAGGGTGTTGCTAGGTGGTTCTATGGAGTTCTAAGTGGTTTCATGGAATTCTAGGCGGTCGCTAGGGTGGTGCTAGGTGGTTGCTATGGAGTTTCAGGTGGTTGCTATTGAGTCCAGGTGGTTGCTAGGGCATTGCTAGGTGGTTGCTAGGTGTTGCTAAGTGGTTTTGGTAGTAGGGTTGCTATGGAGTTCTAGGCGTTGCTAGGGTGTTGCTAGGCAGTTGTTGTAGGTGTTCAGGGTGGGTTGCTAGGGTGTTGCTAGGTGGTTGCTATGGAGTTCTAGGTTAGGCAGTGTGCTAGGTGGTTTAGGCTTTTTAGTTCTAGGTGGTTAGTAGGAGTTGCTAGGGTGTTGCTAGGGTATTCAGGTGGTTGCTAGGATGTTGCTAGGTGGTTGCTATGGAGTTCTAGGCGGTTGCTAGGTGTTGCTAGGTGGTTGCTAGCAGTGTTGCTAGGGTGTTGCTAGTGTTGCTAGGATGTTATGGTGTTCAGGTGGTTGCTAGGGTGTTGCTAGGTGGTTGCTATGGGTTCCAGGTGGTTGCTAGGGTGTTGCTAGGTGGTTGCTATGGAGTTCTAGGTGGTTGCTATGGTGTTGCTAGGTGGTTGCTATGGAGTTCTAGTGGTTGCTAGGGTGTTGCTAGTGTTGCTATGGTTCTAAGTGGTTGCTAGTGGTGTTGCTAGGTGGTTGCTATGGAGTTCTAGGTGGTTGCTATGGTGTTGCTAGTGGTATTCTAGGTGGTTGCTAGGGTTGCTAGGGGTTGCTAGGTGGTTGCTATGAGTTCAGTGTTGCTATGGTGTTGCCAGTGGTTGCTAGGGTTCTAGTGGTTGCTAGGAGTTGCTAGTGGTTGCTATGGGTTCTAGGGTTGCTAGGTGTTGCTAGGTGGTTGCTATGGAGTTCTAGGCGTTGCTAGGTGTTGCTAGGTGGTTGCTAGGAGTTCTGGCCGTGTAGGGTGTTGCTAGGTGGTTGCTATGGAGTTCAGGTGTTGCTAGGGTGTTGCTAGGTGGTTGCTATGGAGTTCTAGGGGTTGCTAGTGTTGCTAGTGGTTGCTATGGTGTTCAAGTGTTTGCTAGGGTTTCTAGGGTTTGGTGTTCAGTGGTTGCTAGGGTGTTGCTAGGTGGTTGCTATGGTGTTCAGGTGGTTGCTAGGGTGTTGCTAGGTGGTTGCTATGGTGTTCAAGTGGTTCTAGGTGTTGCTAGGTTATGGGTTCTAGGGTTGCTAGGTGTTGCTAGTGGTTGCTATGGAGTTCCAGGTGGTTGCTAGGGTGTTGCTAGGTGGTTGCTATGGGTTCTAGGGGTGCTATGGTGTTGCTAGGTGGTGCTATGAGTTTCAGGTGGTTGCTATGGGTTCTAGGGTTGCTATGGGTTGCTAGGGGTTGCTATGTGGAGTTCTAGGAGTTCTAGCGTGTTGCTAGGTGGTTGCTATGGAGTTCTGGGGTTGCTAGGTGTTGCTAGGTGGTTGCTATGGAGTTTAGTGGTTGCTATGGGTTCTAGGTTGCTATGGGTTCTAGGGGTTGCTATGGGGTTCTAGGGTTGCTAGGGTTGCTAGGTGGTTGCTATGGATTCTAGGGTTGCTAGGTGTTGCTAGGTGGTTGCTATGGAGTTCAAGGGTTGCTAGGTGTTGCTAGGTGGTTGCTATGGAGTTCAGTGGTTGCTAGGGTGTTGCTAGGTGGTTGCTATGGAGTTCTAGGTGGTTGCTATGGTGTTGCTAGGTGGTTGCTAGGGTTCTAGGTTGCTAGGATGTTGCTAGTGGTTGCTATGGAGTTCTAGGTGGTTGCTATGGTGTTGCTAGGCTGTTGTATGGTGTTCAGGTGGTTGCTATGGGTTCTAGGGTGTAGCAGTGGTTGCTATGGTTCAAGTGGTTGCTAGGTGTTGCTAGGTGGTTGCTATGGAGTTCTAGGGGTTGCTAGTGTTGCTAGGTGGTGCTATGGAGTTCTGGCGGTTGCTAGGTGTTGCTAGGTGGTTGCTATGGGTTCCAGGTGGTTGCTAGGTGTTGCTAGGTTGCTTGGTGTTCAGGTGTTGCTAGGGGTTCTAGTGGTTGCTAGGGTTCAGGTGGTTGCTAGGGTGTTGCTAGTGGTTGCTATGGAGTTCAGGTGGTTGCTGGTGTTGCTAGGTGGTTGCTATGAGTTAGCGGTTGCTAGGTGTTGCTAGGTGTTGCTATGGAGTTAGGGGTTGCTAGGAGTTCTAGGGTTGCTATGGTGTTGCCATGTGGTTGCTAGGTGTTGCTAGGCAGTTGTCTATGGGTGTTTGCTAGGTGTGAGTTGCTATGGATTCCAGGTGGTTGCTAGGTGTTGCTAGTGGTTGCTATGGGTTCTAGGTGGTTCTAGGTGTTGCTAGGTGGTTGCTATGGGTTTAGCCGGTTGCTAGGTGTTGCACGGCATTTGCTATGGTTCCAGGGTTGCTAGTGTGTTGTTAGGTGGTTGCTATGGGTTCAGCGGTTGCTAGATCATTGCTAGGGGTTGCTAGGGTTTGCTAGACAGGCGGTTGCTAGGTCTTTACTGAGTCCAATGACGCGACCCATAGTTCTCTATGACAAACGGTTCAAAAGTTATGAAATATCAAACATCGGCCAATCAGGAAAGGGGGCAAGGCTGATCTACACCAATGGACAAAGGACTCTTACTATGTCCAATGAGGCATTGTACAATTTGTGGGCAATTTTTCCCCTAGAGATGAATGGCAGAATGTACAAATCTAGAGAGAGACCAGAGTACTGCTGCTAGAAGACAGGGCATTGTGACATCACAAGGGTGAACATTCCGCCATTCATTCCCTATGGGGAAAAATTGCCTACAAAAATTCACATTTTTCAAAAACCGTGCAACCAATCTTTCCACAAAGTAATAGCACACCATTCCCGATCAAGCCGCTCGATTTGACATATTGCACATGTATGTGGTGCGAAAACTCTGGGAGGAGTAGCGGTCCAAAAAACAGGCGGAAAGAATAATAATAATAACTAGACAATTCCTGCAGAAATTGTGAAGTGTGGTTGCCGCCAACGCAAAGTCAACTTTCTGCTGAACAGAGTGAACAGTGGAAGGTAGTTGCTATGATGTCTGAGGCAGTTGCTAGGGTGTTGCTAGGTGGTTCTATGGAGTTCTAAGTGGTTTCATGGAATTCTAGGCGGTCGCTAGGGTGGTGCTAGGTGGTTGCTATGGAGTTTCAGGTGGTTGCTATTGAGCTCCAGGTGGTTGCTAGGGCATTGCTAGGTGGTTGCTAGGGTATGCTCAGTGGTTGCTAGGATGTTGCTAGGTGGTTGCTATGGAGTTCTAGGCGGTTGCTAGGGTGTAGCTAGGCAGTTGTTATGGTGTTCCAGGTGGTTGCTAGGGTGTTGCTAGGTGGTTGCTATGGAGTTATAGCCGGTTGCTAGGGTGTTGCTAGGCATTTGCTATGGAGTTTTAGGCAGTTGCTAGGGTGTTGCAAGGGTATTCTAGGTGGCTGCTAGGATGTTGCTAGGTGGTTGCTATGGAGTTATAGGCAGTTGCTAGGGTGTTGCTAGGCATTTGCTATGGAGTTATAGCTGGTTGCTAGGGTGTTGCTAGGCATTTGCTATGGTGTTCCAGGTGGTTGCTAGTGTGTTGTTAGGTGGTTACTATGGAGTTCCAGGTGGTTGCTAGGGGGTTGCTAGGGTATTCTAAGTGGTTGCTAGGATGTTGCTAGGTGGTTGCTATGGAGTTATAGGTGGTTGCTAGGGTGTTGCTAGGCAGTTGTTATGGTGTTCCAAGTGGTTGCTAGGGTGTTGCTAGGTGGTTGCTATGGTGTTCCAGGTGGTTGCTAGGGTGTTGCTAGGTGGTTGCTATGGAGTTCTAGGCGGTTGCTAGGGTGTTGCTAGGTGGTTGCTATGGAGTTCTAGGTGGTTGCTAGGTGGTTGCTATGGAGTTCTAGGCGGTTGCTAGGGTGTTGCTAGGTGGTTGCTATGGAGTTCTAGGTGGTTGCTAGGGTGTTTCTAGGGGGTTGCTAGGGTATTCGAAGTGGTTGCTAGGATGTTGCTAGGTGGTTGCTATGGAGTTCTAGGTGGTTGCTATGCTGTTGTTAGGTGGTTGCTATGGAGTTCTAAGCCGTTGCTAGGGTGCTGCTAGATGGTTGCTATGGAGTTCTAGGTGGTTGCTAGGGTGTTGCTAGGGTGTTGCTAGGTGGTTGCTATGGAGTTCTAGGCGGTTGCTAGGGTGTTGCTAGGGTATTCTAGGTGGTTGCTAGGATGTTGCTAGGTGGTTGCTATGGAGTTATAGGTGGTTGCTAGGGTGTTTCTAGGGGGTTGCTAGGGTATTCTAAGTAGTTGCTATGGTGTTGCTAGGTGGTTGCTATGGAGTTCTAGGTGGTTGCTAGGGTGTTGCTAGGTGGTTGCTATGGAGTTCTAGGCCGTTGCTAGGGTGTTGCTAGGTGGTTCCTATGGAGTTCTAGGTTGTTGCTAGGGTGTTGCTAGGGTGTTGCTAGGTGGTTGCTATGGAGTTCTAGGCGGTTGCTAGGGTGTTGCTAGGTGGTTGCTATGGAGTTATAGGCGGTTGCTAGGGTGTTGCTAGGCGGTTGCTATGGAGTTATAGGTGGTTGCTAGTGTGTTGTTAGGTGGTTGCTATGGAGTTCTAGGCCGTTGCTAGGGTGTTTTAGGTGGTTGCTAGGGTGTTGGTAGGGGGTTGCTATGGAGTTCTAGGCGGTTGCTACGTCTTTACTGAGTCCAATGACGCGACCCATAGTTCTCTATGACAAACGGTTGAAAAGTTATGAAATATCAAACATCGGCCAATCAGGAAGGGGGGCGAGGCTGATCTCCACCAATGGACAATGGACTCTCTACCATGTCCAATGAGGCATTGCACAATTTGTGGGCAATTTTTCCCCATAGAGATGAATGGCAGAATGTTCAAATCTAGAGAGAGACCAGAGTACTGCAGCCAGAAGACAGGGCATTGTGACATCACAAGGGTGAGAAGACAGAGCATTGTGACATCACAAAGGTGAACATTCCGCCATTCATTCTCTATGGGAAAAATTGCCCACAAAAATTCAAATTTTTCAAAAACCGTGCAACCAATCTTTCCACAAAGTAATAGCACACCATTCCCGATCAATCCGCTCGATTGGACATATTGCACGTGTATGTGGTGCGAAAACTCTGGGAGGAGTAGCGGTCCAAAAAATGGGCGGAATAAATAATAAAGAATAATAATAATAACTAGACAATTCCTGCAGAAATTGTGAAGTGTGGTTGCCGCCAACGAAAAAGTCGACTTTGTGCTGAACGGAGTGAACAGTGGTAGGTAGTTGCTATGATGTCTAAGGCAGTTGCTAGGGTGTTGCTAGGTGGTTCTATGGGGTTCTAGGTGGTTTCATGGAATTCTAGGCGGTCGCTAGGGTGGTGCTAGGTGGTTGCTATGGTGTTCCAGGTGGTTGCTAGGGTGTTGCTAGGTGGTTGCTATGGAGTTCTAGGTGGTTGCTAGGGTGTTGCTAGGTGGTTGCTATGGAGTTCTAGGCGGTTGCTATGGTGTTGCTAGGTGGTTGCTATGGAGTTCTAGGCGGTTGCTAGGGTGTTGCTAGGTGGTTGCTATGGAGTTCTAGGTGGTTGCTAGGGTGTTGCTAGGGGGTTGCTAGGTATTCGAAGTGGTTGCTAGGATGTTGCTAGGTGGTTGCTATGGAGTTCTAGGTGGTTGCTATGGTGTTGCTAGGTGGTTGCTATGGAGTTCTAGGCCGTTGCTAGTGTGTTGCTAGGTGGTTGCTATGGAGTTCTAGGTGGTTGCTAGGGTGTTGCTAGGGTGTTGCTAGGTGGTTGCTATGGAGTTCTAGGCGGTTGCTAGGGTGTTGCTAGGTGGTTGCTATGGAGTTCTAGGTGGTTGCTAGGCGGTTGCTATGGAGTTCTAGGCGGTTGCTAGGGTGTTGCTAGGTGGTTGCTATGGAGTTCTAGGTGGTTGCTAGGGTGTTGCTAGGGTATTCGAAGTGGTTGCTAGGATGTTGCTAGGTGGTTGCTATGGAGTTCTAGGTGGTTGCTATGGTGTTGCTAGGTGGTTGCTATGGAGTTCTAGGCCGTTGCTAGGGTGTTGCTAGATGGTTGCTATGGAGTTCTAGGTGGTTGCTAGGGTGTTGCTAGGGTGTTGCTAGGTGGTTGCTATGGAGTTCTAGGCGGTTGCTAGGTGGTTGCTATGGAGTTCTAGGTGGTTGCTAGGGTGTTGCTAGGCGGTTGCTATGGAGTTATAGGCGGTTGCTAGGGTGTTGCTAGGGTATTCTAGGTGGTTGCTAGGATGTTGCTAGGTGGTTGCTATGGAGTTATAGGTGGTTGCTAGGGTGTTTCTAGGGGGTTGCTAGGGTATTCTAAGTGGTTGCTATGGTGTTGCTAGGTGGTTGCTATGGAGTTCTAGGTGGTTGCTAGGGTGTTGCTAGGTGGTTGCTATGGAGTTCTAGGCCGTTGCTAGGGTGTTGCTAGGTGGTTCCTATGGAGTCTAGGTTGTTGCTAGGGTGTTGCTAGGGTGTTGCTAGGTGGTTGCTATGGAGTTCTAGGCGGTTGCTATGGTGTTGCTAGGTGGTTGCTATGGAGTTCTAGGCGGTTGCTAGGTGTTGCTAGGTGGTGCTATGGAGTTCTAGGTGGTTGCTAGGGTGTTGCTAGGGGGTTGCTAGGGTATTCAAGTGGTTGCTAGGATGTTGCTAGGTGGTGCTATGGAGTTCTAGGTGTTGCTAAGGTGTTGCTAGGTGGTTGCTATGGAGTTCTAGGTGGTTGCAAGGGTGTTGCTAGGCGGTTGCTATGGAGTTATAGGCGGTTGCTAGGTGTTGCTAGGGTATTCTAGGTTGTTGCTAGGATGTTGCTAGGTGGTTGCTATGGAGTTATAGGTGGTTGCTAGGGTGTTTCTAGGGGGTTGCTAGGATTCCTAAGTGGTTGCTATGGTGTTGCTAGGTGGTTGCTATGGAGTTCTAGGTGGTTGCTAGGGTGTTGCTAGGTGGTTGCTATGGAGTTCTAGGCCGTTCTAGGGTGTTGCTAGGTGGTTCCTATGGAGTTCTAGGTGTTGCTAGGGTGTTGCTAGGTGGTTGCTATGGAGTTCTAGGCGTTGTTATGGTGTTGCTAGGTGGTTGCTATGGAGTTCAGGCGGTTGCTAGGGTGTTGCTAGGTGGTTGCTATGGAGTTCTAGGTGGTTGCTAGGGTGTTGCTAGGGGGTTGCTAGGGTATTCAAGTGGTTGCTAGGATGTTGCTAGGTGGTTGCTATGGAGTTCAGGTGGTTGCTAGGTGTTGCTAGGTGGTTGCTATGGAGTTCCAGGCCGTTGCTAGTGTGTTGCTAGGTGGTTGCTATGGAGTTCTAGGTGGTTGCTAGGGTGTTGCTAGGGTGTTGCTAGGCGGTTGCTATGGAGTTCTAGGCGGTTGCTAGGGTGTTGCTAGGTGGTTGCTAGGGTGTTTCTAGGGTGTTGCTAGGGTATTCTAAGTGGTTGCTATGGTGTTCCCAAGGGGTTGTTATGGAGTTCTAGGTGGTTGCTAGGGTGTTGCTAGGTGGTTGCTATGGAGTTCTAGGCCGTTGCTAGGGTGTTGCTAGGTGGTTGCTATGGAATTCTAGGTGGTTGCTAGGGTGTTGCTAGGTGGTTGCTATGGAGTTCTAGGCGGTTGCTAGGGTGTTGCTAGGTGGTTGCTATGGAGTTATAGGCGGTTGCTAGGGTGTTGCTAGGCGGTTGCTATGGAGTTATAGGTGGTCTAGTGTGTTGTTAGGTGGTTGCTATGGAGTTCTAAGCCGTTGCTAGGGTGTTTTAGGTGGTTGCTAGGGTGTTGCTAGGGGGTTGCTATGGAGTTCTAGGCGGTTGCTAGGTCTTTACTGAGTCCAATGACGCGACCCATAGTTCTCTATGACAAACGGTTCAAAAGTTATGAAATATCAAACATCAGCCAATCAGGAAGGGGGCGAGGCTGATCTCCACCAATGGACAATGGACTCTCTACCATGTCCAATGAGGCATTGCACAATTTGTGGGCAATTTTTCCCCATAGAGATGAATGGCCGAATGTTCAAATCTAGAGAGAGACCAGAGTACTGCTGCTAGAAGACAGACCATTGTGACATCACAAGGGTGAGAAGACAGAGCATTGTGACATCACAAAGGTGAACATTCCGCCATTCATTCTCTATGGGAAAAATTGCCCACAAAAATTCAAATATTTCAAAAACCGTCCACCCAAACTTTCCACAAAGTAATAGCACACCATTCCCGATCAAGCCGCTCGATTTGACATATTGCACGTGTATGTGGTGCGAAAACTCTGGGAGGAGTAGCGGTCCAAAAAATGGGTGGAAAGATAGAATAATAAAAAGAATAATAATATGTGCAATAATAATAGTGTAGTTGCCCTAAGGCAACCACACTAACTAGACAATTCCTGCAGAAATTGTGATGTGTGGTTGCCGCCAACGCAAAGTCAACTTTGTGCTGAACGGAGCGAACAGTTTCTCTAGCATGAGCAGAGACATAGTATGGTATACATGATATAACATCACGGCAACGAGTTCATTTGCAACACACGTATTCAGAGCTAAATTAACCCTTCATCAATACTTGAGATCAGCGATTTACTCACGGTATGCTGTGACGAGTGACGGCGAATCATAAAGCTAGCTGGCCACTTCAGAGGGTCTTGGAAAAACGTTATATCTGCACTGCACAACCGCTCCATTTTAAAAAGCAAGACAGGGCTAGGGAGATTAATGTGATTGATTTATGGTTTTACGTTAAGTTCAGCTCATTTTACCATTCAAATAAAAACATTTAACTGTGCTGCAATTCAGAGTTTAATCTGTTACCTTAGATACGAACTCATAGACACAGGATAGCCTACTACGTGTTAGCCGACCCAAATTTCTGGAGTTAGACCGGACCTGAAGCTGCTGCACACGTGCTGTTGACGGCGTTGTTGTACTTTTTAGTAAAGTCTGGCTTGTTCGAAAATTCGTTTATTCAGTAGCTGAGAGCATAAGCTTTCTAACCAGGTATAACAGCACATCTATTTTTGTTTTTTTAATATCGTTTTTTTAGGTCAACCGAAAGCTATGTCATCATGTCATAGAACGTATTCGCTCTTTGTTAGCACTAGCATGCAAATACGCAAAGTCTGGCTTGTTTGAAAATTCGTTTATTCAGTAGCTGAGAGCATAAGCTTTCTAACCAGGTATAACAGCACGTATATTGTTGGTTTTTTAATATCGTTTTTTTAGGTCAACCGAAAGTGCTCTCATTATCACATTAAAGCCATTCACTGTTTGTTAGCACTAGCATTCTAAGACGCTGCATGTGACGAAACGTCGTCAACGAATTAGCGTAATGTCTCGTGAAATACTATTATTATTGAGGACTTCTGGTTATGCCTAAGCCATATGTTTGTTGATATACCTAGCTGACAGCGTTTTCATTTGTAATTTTTCATTTTGAATATCGTTCTTTCACTTCCGCAATCAGCTATTTCCTATCCTGCCTGCTGAGACCGTAGAGCTGACCGCATCACGTGTGCAAAGCCGACCAATGCTGTAACTTCACCGTTCGCATATGAATGACGTCACCTTCTCCATTCATCTCTATGGGGAAAAATTGGGCATAAAAATTAATATTTCTCAAAAACCGTGCAGCGAAACTTTCCACAAAGTAATAGCACACGATTCCCAAAGAAGCCGGTCATTTTGACATATGGCACGTGTATGTGGTGTGAAAACTCTGGGAGGAGTAGCGGTCCAAAAAATGGGTGGAAAGATAGAATAATAATAATAATAATAATATGTGCAATAATAGTAGTGTAGTTGCCCTAAGGCAACCACACTAATAATATGTGCAATAATAATAGTGTAGTTGCCCTAAGGCAACCACACTAACTAGACAATTCCTGCAGAAATTGTGAAGTGTGGTTGCTGCCAATGCAAATTCGACTGTCGAACAGATTAAACAGTGCTAAGAAGTTGCTAATTTGTTCTAGGCGATTGCTAGGGTGTTTTAGATGGTATCGAGGGTGTTGTTAGGTTGTTGCCATGGGAGTCTAGGTGGTTACTAGGATGTTGCTTGGTGGTAGCTATGAAGTTTTAGACTGTTGCTAGGGAATTGCTAGGTGGTTGCAATTCGTGTTCTAGACGGTTGCTAGGGTGTTCCAGATGGTGGCTAGGGTTTTGCTAGGTGGTTGCTCGGGTGTTAGTTGGTGGTTGCTATGGAGTTCTACGTGGTTTCTAGGGTGTTGCGAAATGGTTGCTATGGAGTTCTTGGTGGTTGCTATGGTGTTCTAGGTGGTTGCTAGGATGTTGCTAGGTGGTTGCAATGGAGGTCTTGTGGTTGCTAGGGTGTTGACAGGTGGTTGCTATGGGGTTCTAGGCGGTTGCTACGGCATTGCTAGGTGGTTACTATGGTATTCTAGGCAGTTGCTAGGATGTTGCTAGGTGGTTGCAATGGAGTTCTTGGTGGTTGCTAGGGTGTTACTAGGTGGTTGCTATGGAGTTCTAGGCAGTTGCTAGGGTGTTGCTAGGTGGTTGTTATGGTGTTTTAGGTGGTTGCTAGGGTGTTGCTAGGTGGTTGCCATGGTGTTCCAGGTGTTTGCTATGGAGTTCTAGGTGGTTGCTATGGTGTTGCTAGGTGTTTGCTATGGACTTCTAGGCGGTTGCTAGGTCTTTACTGAGTCCAATGAGGCAACCCATAGTTCTCTATGACAAACGGTTCAAAAGTTATGGAATATCAAACATCGGCCAATCAGGAAGGGGGGCGAGGCTGATCTACACCAATGGACAAGGGACTCTCTACCATGTCCAATGAGGCATTGCACAATTTGTGGGCATTTTTTCCCTATAGAGATGAATGTGGCAGAATGTTCAAATCTAGAGAGAGACCAGAGTACTGCTGCTAGAAGACAGACCATTGTGACATCACAAGGGTGAGAAGACAGAGCATTGTGACATCACAAAGGTGAACATTCCGCCATTCATTCTCTATGGGAAAATTTGCCCACAAAAATTCAAATTTTTCAAAAACCGTCCACCCAAACTTTCCACAAAGTAATAGCACACCATTCCCAATCAAGCCGCTCAATTTGACATATTGCACGCGTATGTGGTGCGAAAACATAATATAATAATATGTGCAATAATAGTAGTGTGCTTTGCCGCCAATGCAAAGTCGACTTTGTGCTGAACAGACTGAACAGTGGTAGGTAGTTGCTATGATGTTTGAGGCAGTTGCTAGGGTGTTGCTAGGTGGTTCTATGGAGTTCTAGGTGGTTTCATGGAATTCTGGGCAGTTGCTAGGGTGGTGCTAGGTGGTTGCTGTGGAGCTCCAGGGGGTTGCTAGGGCATTGCTAGGTGGTTGCTAGGGTGTTGCTAGGGGTTGCTAGGGTATTCTAAGTGGTTGTCAGGATGTTGCTAGGTGGTCTATGAGTTATAGGCGGTTGCTAGGGTGTTGCTAGGCATTTGCTTTGGTGTTCCAGGTGGTTGCTAGGGATACTAATGGTTGCTACGGTTTCTAGCTGGTTGTTATGGTTGCTAGGTCGTTGCTATGGAGTTAGAGCCGGTTGCTAGGAGTTGCTAGGGGGTGCTATGGAGTTCTAGGCGGTTGCTGTCTTACTGAGTCCAATGACGCGACGCATAGTTCCTATGACAAACGTTCAAAGTTATGAAATATCAAACATCGGCCAATCAGGATTGGGGGCGAGGCTGATCTCCACAATGGACAAAGGACTCTCTACATGTCCAATGGGCATTGCACATTGTGGGCAATTTTTCCCATAGAGATGAATGGCAGAATGTTCAAATCTAGAGAGAGACCAGAGTACTGCTGCCAGAAGACAGACCATTGTGACATCACAAGGGTGAGAAGACAGAGCATTGTGACATCACAAAGGTGAACATTCCGCCATTCATTCTCATGGGAAAAATTGCCCACAAAATTCAAATTTTCAGAAACCGTGCAACCAATCTTTCCACAAAGTAATAGCATACCATTCCGATCAAGCGTCGATTGACATATTGCACGCGTATGTGGTGTGAAAACTCTGGGAGGAGTAGCGGTCCAAAAGGGTGGAATAATAATAATAACTAGACAATTCTGCAGAAATTGTGAAGTGGTGGTTGCGCCAGCAAAGTCGACTTTGTGCTGAAGGAGTGAACAGTGGTAGGTAGTTGCTATGATGTCTGAGCAGTTGCTAGGGTGTTGCTAGGTGGTTCTATGGAGTTCTAAGTGGTTTCATGGAATTCTAGGCGGTCGCTAGGGGGGTGCTAGGTGGTTGCTATGGAGTTTTCAGGTGGTTGCTATTGAGCTCCAGGTGGTTGCTAGGGCATTGCTAGGTGGTTGCTAGGGTATGCTAAGTGGTTGGTAGGTGGTTGCTATGGAGTTCTAGGGTTGCTAGGGTGTTGCTAGGCATTTGTATGGTGTTCCAGTGGTTGCTAGGGTGTTGCTAGGTGGTTGCTATGGAGTTATAGCCAGTTGCTAGGGTGTTGCTAGGCATTTGCTATGGAGTTATAGGCAGTTGCGAGGGTGTTGCTAGGGTATTCCAGGTGGCTGCTAGGATGTTGCTAGGTGGTTGCTATGGAGTTATAGGCGGTTGCTAGGGTGTTGCTAGGTGGTTGCTAGCATGTTGCTAGGTTGTTGCTATAGTGTTGCTAGGCAGTTGTTATGGTGTTACAGGTGGTTGCTAGGGTGTTGCTAGGTGGTTGCTATGGTGTTCCAGGTGGTTGCTAGGGTGTTGCTAGGTGGTTGCTATGGAGTTCTAGGTGGTTGCTATAGTGTTGCTAGGTGGTTGCTTTGGAGTTATAGCTGGTTGCTAGGGTGTTGCTAGGCATTTGCTATGGTGTTCCAAGTGGTTGCTAGTGTGTTTTTGGGTGGTTGCTATGGAGTTCCAGGTGGTTGCTTGGGGGTTGCTAGGGTATTCTAGGTGGTTGCTATGAAGTTATAGGCGGTTGCTAGGGTGTTGCTAGGCAGTTGTTATGGTGTTCCAGTGGTTGCTAGGGTGTTGCTAGGTGGTTGGTATGGAGTTCTAGGCAGTTGCTATGGTGTTGCTAGGTGGTTGCTAGGGTGTTGCTAGGTGGTTGCTATGGAGTTTTAGGCGGTTGCTATAGTGTTGCTAGGTGGTTGCTAAGGAGTTCTAGGCCGTTGCTAGGGTGTTGCTAGGTGGTTGCTATGGAGTTCTAGGTGGTTGCTAGGGTGTTGCTAGGTGGTTGCTATGGAGTTCTAGGTGGTTGCTAGGGTGTTGCTAGGTGGTTGCTATGGTGTTCCAAGTGGTTGCTAGGGTGTTTCTAGGCAGTTATGGTGTTCCAAGTGGTTGCTAGGGTGTTGCTAGGTGGTTGCTATGGTGTTCCAGGTGGTTGCTAGGGTGTTGCTAGGTGGTTGCTATGGTGTTCCAAGTGGTTGCTAGGGTGTTGCTAGGCAGTTATGGTGTTCCAAGTGGTTGCTAGGGTGTTGCTAGGTGGTTGCTATGGTGTTCCAGGTGGTTGCTAGGGTGTTGCTAGGTGGTTGCTATGGAGTTCTAGGCGGTTGCTATGGTGTTGCTAGGTGGTTGCTAGGGTGTTGCTAGGTGGTTGCTATGGAGTTCTAGGCCGTTGCTATGGTGTTGCTAGGTGGTTGCTATGGAGTTCTAGGTGGATGCTAGGGTGTTGCTAGGTGGTTGCTATGGTGTTGCTAGGTGGTTGCTATGGAGTTCTAGGCAGTTGCTAGGGTGTTGCTAGGTGGTTGCTATGGAGTTCTAGGCAGTTGCTATGGTGTTGCTAGGTGGTTGCTATGGAGTTCAAGGCCGTTGCTAGGGTGTTGCTAGGTGGTTGCTATGGAGTTCAAGGTGGTTGCTAGGGTGTTGCTAGGTGGTTGCTATGGAGTTCTAGGCGGTTGCTATGGTGTTGCTAGGTGGTTGCTATGGAGTTCTAGGCCGTTGCTATGGTGTTGCTAGGTGGTTGCTATGGAGTTCTAGGTGGTTGCTATGGAGTTCTAGGCAGTTGCTATGGTGTTGCTAGGTGGTTGCTATGGAGTTCTAGGCCGTTGCTAGGGTGTCGCTAGGTGGTTGCTATGAAGTTCTAAGTGGTTGCTTGGGTGTTGCTAGGTGGTTGCTATGGAGTTCTAGGCGGTTGCTATGGTGTTGCTAGGTGGTTGCTATGGAGTTCTAGGCGGTTGCTAGGGTGTTGCTAGGTGGTTGCTATGGAGTTCTAGGTGGTTGCTAGGGTGTTGCTAGGCATTTGCTATGGTGTTACAGGTGGTTGCTATGGAATTCTAGATGGTTGCTAGGGTTTTCTAGCTGGTTGTTATGGGTTGCTAGGTCGTTGCTATGGAGTTAGAGCCGGTTGCTAGGATGTTGCTAGGGGGTTGCTATAGAGTTCTAGGCGGTTGCTAGTGTGTTGCTAGGTGGTTGCTATGGAGTTCTAGGTGGTTGCTATGGAGTTCTAGGCAGTTGCTATGGTGTTGCTAGGTGGTTGCCATGGAGTTCTAGGCCGTTGCTAGGGTGTTGCTACGTGGTTGCTATGGAGTTCTAGGCGGTTGCTATGGTGTTGCTACGTGGTTGCTATGGAGTTCTAGGCGGTTGCTAGGGTGTTGCTAGGTGGTTGCTATGGAGTTCTAGGCGGTTGCTATGGTGTTGCTACGTGGTTGCTATGGAGTTCTAGGCGGTTGCTAGGGTGTTGCTAGGTGGTTGCTATGGCGTTCGAGCCGGTTGCTAGGATATTGCTAGGGGGTTGCTATGGAGTTTGAGGCGGTTGCTAGGTCTTTACTGAGTCCAAAGTCGTGACCCATAGTTCTCTATGATAAACGGATCAAAAGATATGGAATATCAAACATCGGCCAATCAGGAAGGGGGGCGAGGCTGATCTACACCAATGGACATGGGACTTTCTACCATGGCCAATGAGGCATTGCACAATTTGTGGACATTTTTTCCCTATAGATATGAATGGCAGAATGTTAAAATCTAGAGAGAGACCAGAGTACTGCTGGTAGAAGACAGACCATTGTGACATCACAAGGGTGAGAAGATAGAGCATTGTGACATCACAAAGGTGAACATTCCGCCATTCATTCTCTATGGGAAAAATTGCCCACAAAAATTCAAATATTTCAAAAACCGTTCACCCAAACTTTCCACAAAGTAATAGCACACCATTCCCGATCAGGCCGCTCGATTTGACATATTGCACATGTATGTGGTGCGAAAACTCTGGGAGGAGTAGCGGTCCAAAAAATGGGTGGAATAATAATAATAATAACTAGACAATTCCTGCAGAAATTGTGAAGTGTGGTTGCCGCCAACGCAAAGTCGACTTTGTGCTGAACGGAGTGAACAGTGATAGGTAGTTGCTATGATGTCTGAGGCAGTTGCTAGGGTGTTGCTAGGTGGTTCTTTGGAGTTCTAAGTGGTTTCATGGAATTCTAGGCGGTCGCTAGGGTGGTGCTAGGTGGTTGCTCTGGAGTTTCAGGTGGTTGCTATTGAGCTCCAGGTGGTTGCTAGGGCATTGCTAGGTGGTTTCTAGGGTATGCTCAGTGGTTGCTAGGATGTTGCTAGGTGGTTGCTATGG
>NC_057938.1:32100251-32171280 GCF_018555375.3 Anguilla rostrata
CTAGCAACACCTGCAGCCACCTAGAATCCCTAGCAACACCTAGCAACTGCCCTGTAACTCATAGCAAATGCCTAGCAACACCCTAGCAAGACTGTAACTCCATAGCAACCACCTAGCAACACCCTAGCAACCTGGAACTCCTAGCAACCACCTAGCAACACCATAGCAACCGCCTAGAACTCCATAGCAACCACCTAGCAACAGCCTAGCAACCACCTAGCAACACCATAGCAACCGCCATGAGTCCATAGCAACCACCTAGCAACACCCTAGCAACCACCTGGAACACCATAGCAACCATCTGCAACACCTAGCAACCACTTGGAACACCATAACAACTGCCTAGCAACACCCTAGCACCACCTAGAACTCCATAGCAACCACCTAGCAACACCTACACTGGAACATCCATAACACCTAGCAACACCCTAGCAACCGCCTAGAACTCCATAGCAACCACCTAGCAACACCTAGCAACCACCTAGAACTCCATAGCAACCACCTAGCAACACCCTAGCAACCACCTAGAACTCCATAGCAACCACCTAGCAACACCATAGACACCTAGAACTCCATAGCAACCACCTAGCACACACCTAGCAACGCCTAAAACTCCATAGCAACCACCTAGCAACACCCTAGCAACCACCTGGAACCCATAACACTACCTAGCAACACCCTAGCAACCGCCTAGAACTCCATAGCAACCACCTACACAACCACTTAGCATACCTAGCAACCACCTAGCAATGCCTAGCAACCACCTGGAGCTCAATAGCAACCACCTGAAACTCTATAGCAACCACCTAGCACCACCCTAGCGACCGCCTAGAATTCCATGAAACCACTTAGAACTCCATAGAACCACCTAGCAACACCTGCAACTGCCTCAGACATCATAGCAACTACCTACCACTGTTCACTCCGTTCAGCACAAAGTCGACTTTGCGTTGGCGGCAACCACACTTCACAATTTCTGCAGGAATTGTCTAGTTATTATTATATATTATTCCACCCATTTTTTGGACCCTACTCCTCCCAGAGTTTTCCACCACATACGCGTGCAATATGTCAAATCGAGCGGCTTGATCGGGAATGGTGGCTATTACTTTGTGGAAAGATTGGGTTGGACGGTTTTTGAAAAATTTGAATTTTGTGGGCAATTTTTCCCATAGAGAATGAATGGCGGAATGTTCACCTTTGTGATGTCACAATGCTCTGTCTTCTCACCCTTGTGATGTCACAATGGTCTGTCTTCTAGCAGCAGTACTCTGGTCTCTCTCTAGATTTGAACATTCTGCCATTCATCTCTATGGGGAAAAATTGCCCACAAATTGTACAATGCCTCATTGGACATAGTAGAGAGTCCTTTGTCCATTGGTGTAGATCAGCCTTGCCCCCCTTCCTGATTGGCCGATGTTTGATATTTCATAACTTTTGAACCGTTTGTCATAGAGAACTATGGGTCGCGTCATTGGACTCAGTAAAGACCTAGCAACCGCCTAGAACTCAATAGCAAACCCCTAGCAACACCCTAGCAACCACCTAGAACACCCTAGCAACGCCTAGAACTCCATAGCAACCACCTAACAACACACTGCACCCTCCATATGCATGAATTGCAACCTTTGAGTATACCATACACCTAGAACCCTGCAATAAGAACAGGTGCACTTGGACTCAGTAAAGACCTAGCAACCACTAGAACTCATAGCAAACCCCTAGCAACACCCTAGCAACGCACCTAGACACCCTAGCAACACCTAGAACTCCATAGCAACCACCTAACAACACCTAGCAACACCTGGAACACCATACAATGCCTGGCAACACCCTAGCAACCGGCTATAACTCCATGAAACCACACCTAGCAACCATAGTAACCACCTAGAACACCATAGCAACATAGCAACACCTAGCAACCACCTGGAAACCATAGCAACCACCTAGCAACACCCTAGGAACAATCTGGAACACCATAACAACTGCCTAGCAACACCCTAGCAACCACATGGAACACCATAGCAACGACCTAGCAACACCCTAGCAACCACCTGGAAACCACCATACAACCCCTAGCAACACCCTAGCAACCGCCTAGAACTCCATAGCAACCACCTAGCAACATCCTAGCAACCACTTTGAATACCTAGCAACCCCTAGCAACACCTAGCAACCCTGAACACCTAGCAACCACCTAGCAACACCTAGCAACAACTCTGGAACACCATAAGCAACCTGCCTAGCAACACCTAGCAACCACATGGAACCCATAGCAACCACCTAGCAACACCCTAGCAACCACCTAGAACTCCATAGCAACCACCTAGCAACACCTAGCAACGCCTAGAACTCCATAGCAACCACCTAGCACACCTAGCAACCACTGAACTCCTAGCAACCACCTAGCAACACCTAGCAACCACTAGAACTCCATAGCACACCCTAGCAACCCTGAACTCCATAGCAACCACCTAGCAACACCATAGCAACCAGCCTAGAACTCCATAGCAACCCCTAGCAACACCTAGCAACCACCTAGAACTCCATAGCAACCACCTAGAACACCTAGCAACCACTAATCCATAGCAACCACCTAGACAACACCTAGCAACCGCCTAGACTCCATAGCAACCACCTGCAACACCCTAGCAACACCTAGAATCCATAGCAACCACCTAGCAACACCATAGCAACCACTACAATACCTAGCAACCCCTAGAACACCTAGCAACCACCTAAACTCATAGCAACCACCTAGCAACATCCTAGCACCACCTAGAATCCTAGCAACACCTAGCAAACCCTAGAATCCATGACCCACACCTCAACCTGAACTCCATAGCAACCACCTAGCAACACCCTAGCAACGCCTAGAACTCCATAGCAACCACCTAGCAACACTAGCAACTAGCAACCACCTAATCGCAACCACCTAGCAACCCTAGCAACCCTGGACTCATAGCAACCACCTAGCAACCCATAGCAACCACCTGCATAGCAACCACCTAGCACTCCTAGCAACACTTCAGAACCCTAGAACCCTAAACCCCTAACAGAAGTCTAGCTGCCTCAGACATCATAGCAACTACCTACCACTGTTCACTCCGTTCAGCACAAAGTCGACTTGTGTTGGCGGCAACCACACTTCACAATTTCTGCAGGAATTGTCTAGTTATTATTTATTATTTATTCCCCCATTTTTGGACCTACTCCTCCCAGAGTTTTCGCACCACATACACGTGCAATATGTCAAATGAGCGGCTTGATCGGGAATGGTGTGCTATTACTTTGTGGAAAGATTGGTTGCACGGTTTTTGCAACCACCTAGAACTCCATAGCAACCACCTAGCAACACTCTAGCAACAGCCTAGAACTCCATAGCAACCACCTAGCAACACCATAGCAACCACCTAGAACTACATAGCAACCACCTAGCAACATCCTAGCAACCACTTTGAATACCCTAGCAACCCCCTAGCAACACCCTAGCAACCACCTAGAACGCCATAGCAACCATCTAGCAACACCCTAGCAACCGCCTAGAACTCCATAGCAACCACCTAGCAACACCATAGCAACCGCCTAGAACTCCATAGCAACCACCTAGCAACACCCTAGCAACCACCTAGAACTCCATAGCAACCACCTAGCAACACCCTAGCAACGGCCTAGAACTCCATAGCAACCACTTAGAAACACCATAGCAACCGCCTAGAACTCCATAGCAACCACCTAGCAACACCATAGCAACCGACTAGAACTCCATAGCAACCACCTAGCAACATCCTAGCAACCACTTAGAATACCCTAGCAACCACCTAGCAATGCCCTAGCAACCACCTGGAGCTCAATAGCAACCCCCTAGCAACACCCTAGCAACGACATAGAACACCCTAGCAACGGCCTAGAACTCCATAGCAACCACCTAACAACACACTAGCAAACACCTGGAACACCATAGCAAATGCCTGGCAACACCCTATCAACTGGCTATAACGCCATAGCAACCACCTAGCAACACCATAGTAACCACCTAGAACACCATAGCAACCACTTAGCAACACCCTAGCAACCACCTGGAATACCATAGCAACCACCTAGCAACACCCTAGCAACAATCTGGAACACCATAACAACTGCCTAGCAACACCCTAGCAACCACATGGAACATCATAGCAACGACCTAGCAACACCCTTGCAACCACCTGGAACACCATAACAACCGCCTAGCAACACCCTAGCAACCACCTGGAACACCATAGCAACCACCTAGCAACACCCTAGCAACAATCTGGAACACCATAACAACTGCCTAGCAACACCCTAGCAACCACATGGAACACCATAGCAACAACCTAGCAACACCCTAGCAACCACCTAGAACTCCATAGCAACCACATAGCAACACCCTAGCAACCACCTAGCAACACCCTAGCAACCACCTAGAACTCCATAGCAACCACCTAGCAACAACCTAGCAACCGCCTAGAACTCCATAGCAACCACCTAGCAACACCCTAGCAACCACCTAGAACTCCATAGCAACCACCTAGCAACACCCTAGCAACCACCTGGAACACCATAGCAACCACCTAGCAACACCCTAGCAACCACTTGGAACACCATAACTGCCTAGCAACACCCTAGCAACCACTTGGAACACCATAGCTACCACCTAGCAACACCCTAGCAACGGCCTAGAACTCCTTAGCAACCACATAGCAACACCATAGCAACCGCCTAAAACTCCATAGCAACCACCTAGCAACACCCTAGCAACCACCTAGCAACACCATAGCAACTGCCTAGAACTCCATAGCAACCACCTAGCAACACCCTAGCAACCACTTGGAACACCATAACAACTGCCTAGCAACACCCTAGCAATCACTTGGAACACCATAACAACTGCCTAGCAACACCCTAGCAACCGCCTATAACTTCATAGCAACCACCTAGAATACCCTAGCAACCCCCAAGCAACCACCTGGAACTCCATAGCAACCACCCAACAACACACTAGCAACCACCTGGAACACCATAGCAAATGCCTAACAACACCCTAGCAACCAGCTATAACTCCAAAGCAACCACCTAGCAACACTATAGCAACCACCTAGAACTCCATAGCAACCACCTATCAACACCCTAGCAACGACCTGGAACACCATAGCAACCATCTAGCAACACCCTAGCAACCACCTGTAACACCATAACAACTGCCTAGCAACACTATAGCATCAACCTAGCAACATGCTAGCAACCACCTAGCAACACCCTAGCAACACCCTAGCAACCGCCAATAACTCCATAGCAACCACCTAGCAACATCCTAGCAGCCACCTAGAATACCCTAGCAACACCCTAGCAACTGCCTATAACTCCATAGCTAATGCCTAGCAACACCCTAGCAACCACTTGGAACACCATAGCTACCACCTAGCAACACCCTAGCAACCACCTAGAACTCCATAGCAACCACCTAGCAACACCCTAGCAACCACCTAGAACTCCATAGCAACCACCTAGCAACACCCTAGCAACGGCCTAGAACTCCTTAGCAACCACATAGCAACACCATAGCAACCGCCTAAAACTCCATAGCAACCACCTAGCAACACCCTAGCAACCACCTAGCAACACCATAGCAACTGCCTAGAACTCGATAGCAACCACCTAGCAACACCCTAGCAACCACTTGGAACACCATAACAACTGCCTAGCAACACCCTAGCAACTGCCTATAACTTCATAGCAACCACCTAGAATACCCTAGCAACCCCCAAGCAACCACCTGGAACTCCATAGCAACCACCCAACAACACACTAGCAACCACCTGGAACACCATAGCAAATGCCTAGCAACACCCTAGCAACCAGCTATAACTCCAAAGCAACCACCTAGCAACACTATAGCAACCACCTAGAACTCCATAGCAACCACCTATCAACACCCTAGCAACCACCTGGATTACCATAGCAACCATCTAGCAACACCCTAGCAACCACCTGTAACACCATAACAACTGCCTAGCAACACTATAGCAACAACCTAGCAACATGCTAGCAACCACCTAGCAACACCCTAGCAACACCCTAGCAACCGCCAATAACTCCATAGCAACCACCTAGCAACATCCTAGCAGCCACCTAGAATACCCTAGCAACACCCTAGCAACTGCCTATAACTCCATAGCTAATGCCTAGCAACACCCTACCAACCGGCTATAACTCCATAGCAACCACCTAGCAACACCCTAGCAACCACCTGGAACACCATAACAACTGCCTAGCAACACCCTAGCAACCGCATAGAACTCCATAGCAACCACCTACCAACCACTTAGCATACCCTAGCAACCACCTAGCAATGCCCTAGCAACCACCTGGAGCTCAATAGCAACCACCTGAAACTCCATAGCAACCACCTAGCACCACCCTAGCGACCGCCTAGAATTCCATGAAATCACTTAGAACTCCATAGAACCACCTAGCAACACCCTAGCAACTGCCTCAGACATCATAGCAACTACCTACCACTGTTCACTCTGTTCAGCACAAAGTGGACTTTGCGTTGGCGGCAACCACACTTCACAATTTCTGCAGGAATTGTCTAGTTTATTTATTATTATTATTATTCCACTCATTTTTTGGACCGCTACTCCTCCCAGAGTTTTCACACCACATACACGTGCCATATGTCAAAATGACCGGCTTCTTTGGGAATCGTGTGCTATTACTTTGTGGAAAGTTTCGCTGCACGGTTTTTGAGAAATATTAATTTTTATGCCCAATTTTTCCCCATAGAGATGAATGGAGAAGGTGACGTCATTCATATGCGAACGGTGAAGTTACAGCATTGGTCGGCTTTGCACACGTGATGCGGTCAGCTCTACGGTCTCAGCAGGCAGGATAGGAAATAGCTGATTGCGGAAGTGAAAGAACGATATTCAAAATGAAAAATTACAAATGAAAACGCTGTCAGCTAGGTATATCAACAAACATATGGCTTAGGCATACCCAGAAGTCCTCAATAATAATAGTATTTCACGAGACATTACGCTAATTCGTTGACGACGTTTCGTCACATGCAGCGTCTTAGAATGCTAGTGCTAACAAACAGTGAACGGCTTTAATGCGATAATGAGAGCACTTTCGGTTGACCTAAAAAAACGATATAAAAAAACCAACAATATACGTGCTGTTATACCTGGTTAGAAAGCTTATGCTCTCAGCTACTGAATAAACGAATTTTCAAACAAGCCAGACTTTGCGAGATACAAGATTTTTCCAAGACCCTCTGAACTGGCCAGTTACCTTTATGATTCGCCGCCACTCGTCACAGCATACCGTGAGTAAATCGCTGATCTCAAGTATTAATGAAGGGTTAATTTAGCTCTGAATATGTGTGTTGCATGTAGACTTTTGTCGTGATGTTATAGCATATATACCATACTCTGTCTCTGCTTATACTACAGAAACTGTTAGCTCCGTTCAGCACAAAGTCGACTTTGCGTTGGCGGCAACCACACTTCACAATTTCTGCAGGAATTGTCTAGTTAGTGTGGTTGCCTTAGGGCAACTACACTATTATTATTGCACATATTATTATTATTATTATTTCTTTCCACCCATTTTTTGGACCGCTACTCCTCCCAGAGTTTTCGCACCACATACACGTGCAATATGTCAAATCGAGCGGCTTGATCGGGAATGGTGTGCTATTACTTTGTGGAAAGATTGGTTGCACGGTTTTTGAAAAATTTGAATTTTTGTGGGCAATTTTTCCCATAGAGAATGAATGGCGGAATGTTCACCTTTGTGATGTCACAATGCTTTGTCTTCTCACCCTTGTGATGTCACAATGCCCTGTCTTCTGGCAGCAGTACTCTGGTCTCTCTCTAGATTTGAACATTAGGCCATTGATCTCTATGGGGAAAAATTGCCCACAAATTGTGCAATGCCTCATTGGACATGGTAGAGAGTCCTTTGTCCATTGGTGGAGATCAGCCTCGCCCCCCTTCCTGATTGGCCGATGTTTGATATTTCATAACTTTTGAACCGTTTGTCATAGAGAACTATGGGTCGCGTCATTGGACTCAGTAAAGACCTAGCAACCGCCTAGCAACACCCTAGCAACCACCTAAAACACCCTAGCAACGGCCTAGAACTCCATAGCAACCACCTAACAACACACTAGCAACCACCTATAACTCCATAGCAACGGCCTAGCAACACCCTAGCAACCACCTAGAACTCCATAGCAACCACCTAGCAACACCCTAGCAACCGCCTAGAACTCCATAGCAACCACCTAGCAACACCCTAGCAACCGCCTAGAACTCCATAGCAACCACCTAGCAACACCCTAGCAACGGCCTAGAACTCCATAGCAACCACCTAGCAACACCTAGCAACCTGAACCCTAGAACCTGCAACATCCTAGCAACCTAACCTAGCAACCACCCTAGCAACAACCTAGCAACCACCTAGAACTCCATAGCAACCACCTAGTCAACACCCTAGCAACACCCTAGCAACCACCTGAACCCATAGCAACCCCTAGCCACACCTAGCAAGCCACCTAGCAACACCTAGCAACACCTAGCAACCCCTAGCAACCCCTAGAACTCCATAGCAACCACCTAGCAACACACTAGCAACCACCTAGAACTCCATAGCAACCCCTAGCAACACCCTAGCAACTGCACCTAGAACCCATAGCAACCACCTAGCAACTCCATAGGCAACCACCTAGCACACACCTAGCAACACCTAACCATACCACTGAACCCATAGCAACCCCTAGCAACCCCTAGCAACCACCTAGAACTCCATAGCAACTGCACCTAGCAACACCCTAGCAACCCCTAGAACTCCATAGCAACCACCTAGCAACACCCTAGCAACCACCTAGAACTCCATACAACCACCTAGCAACACCTAGCAACCCCTAGAACTCCATAGCAACCACCTAGCAACACCTAGCAACCCCTAGAACTCCATAGCAACCCCTAGCAAACCCATAGCAACCACCTAGAACTCCATAGCAACCACCTAGCAACACCCTAGCAACACCCAGCAACCCTAGAACCCATAGCAACCACCTAGCAACACCCTAGCAACACCAGCAACCACCTAGAACTCCATAGCAACCACCTAGCAACACCCTAGCAACCCCTAGAACTCCATAGCAACCACCTAGCAACACCTAGCAACCACCTAGAATCCCTAGCAACCCTAGCAACACCTAGCAACCATAGCAACCACCTAGCAACACCCTAGCAACCGACCTAGAACTCCATAGCAACCACCTAGCAACACCTAGCAACCACCTAGAACTCCATAGCAACCACCTAGCAACATCCTAGCAACCGACCTAGAACTACCCATAGCAACCACCCTAGCAACCACCCCTAGAACTCCAAGCAACCACCTAGCAACACCCCTAGCAACACCGCGGCCTAGAACTCCATAGCAACCACCTAGCAACACCATAGCAACCGCCTAGAACTCCATAGCAACCACCTAGCAACACCCTAGCAACCACCTACAACTCCATAGCAACCACCTAGCAACCACCTAGAATAGCCTAACAACTGCATATAATGCCATATCAACCACCTAGAACACCCTAGCAACCACCTAGAACAGTATAGTAACACCCTAGCAACACCACATCAACTACCTAGCAACACCCTAGCAACCACCGAGAACACCCTAGCAACTGCATACAACACCATAGCAACCACCTAGCAACACACTAGCTTTTAATTTTTCATCTGATTTCAGGTCAAGAGCATGGTATCAGTTCAGGACACAATCCACTAACTGGCGGTAATCACAAATAAAAATGTTTATACTGAAAACATCATTGTCTGTAGACTTTATAACTACACAATTCCTGCAGAAATTGTGAAGTGTGGTTGCCGCCAATGCAAAGTCGACTGTGCTGAACAGAGTGAACAGTGTCTGTAGTATGAGCAGAGAAAGAGTATTGTGTATGTGCTATAACATCATGACAACGAGTTGATTTGCGACACTTTTAAAAGCAAATTATAAGCTTTTTGTAAACACCTAGGGAAGACCGCGAATGCAATCATATGCCACAACAGATTTAAGGTGGACCGAAATTTTCGAATCAGGAGCATTTAACATTTCATTACCAAATTACAGATCGTTTTCACATTAGTGTTATCATTATCCACTCACTTGACAAGAGCAACGGATTGCAATGTTTGAACCATAGACTGTAGAAAAATAGATTTGAACTGAACGCTAACTGAACTGAATGCATGCATTTTTTAGAATAAGCAATCAGACCCAGGACCAGGGAATAGAATGCCGTATCAAAAAACATTTGATTGATATAATAAACCTGTGGCGCACTCTTCCAATGGCTGCGACTGGCGTAACTAAACTAGCCTAGATAGTTATAGTTGTGCTTTTATCTTAACTTGGCTAGGTAGATAGCAAAAATTATAATTGGATATAAGTCACCGTCCTTACCTTAGCTATCTATCGATACTTGATATACTACTAAGCTAGCTAGCTTGTGAAAATCCAGTCTCCCAAAGAGAGCGTATCATGGGGGTAGCTATGGTAACGGGGCACGATGGTTCGGATAAATTTTTATAGTGGGAAATTTAGGCTTAGAAAAATACGTTTTAAAGTACATTGAAATGACTGAAGAATAAAGAAATTATGCACATTTGTTTTGTTGTTGCCTAAAGACAACTGGGAAGTGTCACGTTCAACCACCATGGTACTCCTTTAAATAAAATAATCACTTACATTTTTCCTGCAATGTAGTCCATTACACCGAAGTGGAATATAGGCTATAGTCCACACAAAAGTGCCTCCAGTTAAAAATAAACACCGCGCCAGTCAAAACAAAATTGTGTCCAGTTAAAAATGAACACCGCGGAATCACCTTGACCTCTCATCAAAGTGCCGCAGTGTACTAAAGCTCTGAGAGTTGAATAGCACGTCACCAATTCACTTGGTATTCCAACAGAGACGGTTAACCAGCGAAAGCCTACGATCAAAATCTTGATACATTCATCTATTTTGCTCACATTTTGTATCGTCCTTTGGCAGAAGGTTTGGTAAGACTTTCGTTTTCATACATACATTTAATCTTGTCTAGGTAAGACAGAGAAAAGACGGTAATGTTAGTTGGCCGACTCCCGGTGCTGCGTCAGCTAACACTAGCTAACCAGGTACATTAGCCCTACCTATTAGCTAGCTAGGTTAGCTAAGGTTCCGGCTAACGGCGAACAATTGGACTGAACATCTAATTCATTCGTATCGTAGTGATTATAGATTTGTCCGTTGGCAGAAGGTTTGCTAAGACTTTCGTTTTCAGACAAAAAAATGCTGTAGCGGTAGCTAGCTGGCGGTAGCTAAGTGCATATCAGCGTATATGACGAAGCGTGTTGATAAGCGTACCGATGGCTAGTCCTAGTCTATTTACACCACTGTATCCCCGAGGTTTAGAAAATGTAAGCCTGTGTTTGGTTAATTTTATTATTATGCGAATTCCTTTAACTGAAGGTTTCTACGACGGCGATCGTGACCACAACACATAGCTATTTTTGTGGATAAAATTGCATTCCTTATTTTATTTTCTGTTAAATATATTTAATTAATATCCAGGGGACATAGCCAACTAGTACTTGCACGTTGCCTGACACGTGTAGCCCTACCTATTAGCTAGCTAGGTTAGCTAACGTTCCGGCTAACGGGTGCTGTGTGCGTTGTGTTGATAGAAGCATACCGATGGCTAGCGCTAGAAGTCTACTTACACCACTATATCACCGAGGTTCAGAAAATGTAAGCCCGTGTTTGGTTAATTTTATTATGCGAATTCATGTAACTGAAGAAACCTATGACGGCGATCGTGACCACGACATTTGTTTTTTGTATAGCTATTTTTTTGGGATAAAATAGCATTCATTATTTTATTTTCCGTTAAAACATTTAATTAATATCCAGGGAGATAGCCACCTACTTGCACGATGCATGACATGTGTAGCCATTTACTAATATGATACGGAAAATGAAGCAAGTTGATGCTGAAAACTTTTAGGTAGGGAGGGCAACATGGAGCTTTAGAATGTCGCCAGCTGTGTATGCGCGTGAGCTCGACAATACATTTCTCACAGAAAAGGTCGTTTGTCGCCCTTTTCAGTTCATTACAGTGGTGATAGAAGTGACCAGATTTAGCCTGTGTTACTGTGCTGTTAGCCTTTATTGATCGCCGCACAAGGTTAATGCGAAGTAGCTAGCACAATCGGACAGCACTAACCCATGAAAATGTACTTTGTACGGTAGCCTACTTGCTCAATCGAACGGTAAATGTAAAAAACATTCGATCATAGTCAGCGACACCGACCTTTTGTGTCACACCCTCAGTAAACGGCAAAAGTCCCAGTAGAAGATTGAATTAAATATTTTAAAGTTATACATTTTCTGAAACGTTATCGCTTGGCCACAATGAGTGAAACTACGATCCGAACGTATTTGCTGTGTAAATTACGTCAGAAGGATTCAGCTTTGCTGTTTGCTACCTAAACTTCACAGTCCCGATCTTATCATTGATGGAATTTTGAGAGAGTGCGAGCTGAAAGGCCACAAAAAACAGCCAATATATCACATTAATATTCCATATATGTACAATTGCTGTTTACAATACGTTAATTTAAGGCTAAACTGGTGTTTTAATCACAGTACTTATGTTAATTTCCGGAAATACATTTTTCGATTGTCCTCTCTAATTCAGGTTGATATAGAAGATCTCCCGGTTTATTGACCCCACATTCCACAACTGTCCAGTTTCATCACAACAGGTCTGTAATTTGTGTAACGATTAGTTGCGTTTAATTGTGGTAAGTATATATAGATAGATCAGAAGGAGACTTAAGGTGTGATTGTGATTAGAGGACAATAGTTGCAGAGTACTGCTCCAGTTTTTTTTTTTCCAGAGTTGGCTGGCCATTCAGAGAAGGACTACAGAGTGTTCCAGTTCTGCCCTCTACAGTTCGGTAGAGGCGCGGTTACAGGTAGGCTATGTAATTAGTATTATACGGACTTTAAACTGGGAAAATTATTATCTGTAAGGAATAAACCACGACGGCATGTCCCGTTATTGTAAAATAATGTACGACGGGGTGGTACCACCGAAGTAGGGTACATTATTTTCCGATAACGGGGCAGCCCGGAGGGGTTTATTGCACATATACAACGGGTTACCAACAATGACTATATATGGTTACTTGAGTATTTATTGATTTTTATCGACTTAATCACCTGAAATTGAAATATTCTTCCGCGGCCGTTTGGGCATATTCTTTTACCGTTGGCAAGCAAAACTCTCGTGGTAGTTGGACTTGCACCGTTGTTAAAAAAATCTCTGGTCGTTAATTCTACGAAAACAACGATTCTGTCAAGAAAAACTAGTTCCTTCTCGTTTTATACCATACAATTAGCAGCAATTTTGGTCATTTTTGTTGTAACAATAATTCAAATTCTACAGAGCAAAATTGCAGTTTTAACTGCTTTAGAATGCTGTATTTTGTAGCGCATTGCTTTTAGAACTTTTAAAAGGCCAATGTGTTCCTTTACTGAGAATTAATGTCCACCCTTGCACCAATCAGAATAGAGTATTCTGCCAAGCCGTTGTATAAATATAATTAAGAAATTCACTATATTAGATTCGTTGAATTATTTTAAAGGGGAATGTCACCCATTTTAAGAATTCACATATGTTCTTACTGTGCCCCAGGGCAGTTGAGGAGCTACTGGAGAAGGACTACAGTTGGTGCAGAAAGTGTTCCAGTTTTGCCCTCTACAGTTCGGTAGAGGCGTGGTTACAGGTTAGTATTATACAGTCAGCATTTTAGCTGTGTCAACTGGGAAAATTATTATCTGTAAGGAATAAACCACAACGGACTGTCCAGTTATTGGAAAATAATTTCAGGGTGTCCGCGGGGTCTTACAAAGTATTAAAAGTCGGTAATACATAAATTTAGCGAAAATTAAGGCCTTTAAAAAGTATTAAAACCTTTTAATCGCCATTTTACGAGGTATTAAATTTTGTAGCTATTTTTTCAATGTGAATAGGCTATTTGTCCAAAGAGTTTGTATGCTAAAAGTTTGCGTGAATTTATGTAAGGAATAAACCACGACGGGCTGTCCTGTTATTCGAAAATAATGTAGGCCTGCGATGGGGTTGGTGATGTGGCCGAGGCAAAGCCGACGAGGGGTTTATTCCACTTATATAACGGGTTACCCACAATGACTATATGGTTACTTTTATATTTATTGATTTTTACCGACTTGATCAGCTGAAAGTGAAATATTGTTCAGCAGCCTTTTTGGCATATTACTTTACTGTTGTCGAGCAAAACTCTTGTTGGTAGTTATATGGACCGTTGATTTGCAAAAACGCTGGTGCATTGGTAGTTCTATTTGCACCGTTGTTAAACAAAAACCTCTGGTTGCCATCTTCTTGTTTTATACCATACAATTAGCACCATTTTTTTTTTCATTTTTGCCATTACATTATTTAAGAAAACTGCATATCTCCATAACTCAATCAGATTCACCTCCCTGTTTTGCTTTTTAAAATAACGTGGTCACACAGTGTAGACATAGTGTCTTTCTAAGACCCTCTGAAACTGGGTTTCAATGCCAGCTAGCTTAATGATGGGTTCGCCGTCACTTGTCACCTAGCCAATATTAAAATTTAGCTGGGTTTTAGGTCAAAATGGTCTCACGGCATTCTTGTTATCACAGCTAAAACAATGGTTACTACAAACGCAATCATTTACAAAGATACGGAATAAAATGCGTCCTGTAGCCAGGAGTTAAATATGGAACGCCTATTCTACTGTCCAAATAAGGAATGATTCCGTATTTTGCGAGATAGTTGGTGACCCTAAATGAAGCCACCAAGAACCGTGATTCAACGTTGCCATCAATTGTGAAATTGGACACTGAAAAGGGGTGGGGATGTAACAACAATTCAAAATAGAAATAATAATATTTCTGTCCAACCTGCTTTAGAATGCTGTATTATGCTGCACATTGATTTTTAGAACTGTTAAAATGCAGTGAGCTGGTGCAAACTGAAAAATTGTTGGAAATGCAAAGCAACTGAATTGGGGCACATGCCATGATTCTTGATAGGTATTTGTAAGGAGGGAGCCCCCACCCCCACAGCTCACTGTTTGTTTCCTATATTACCATTATCCAATTTGAAAGTTTACACAAGTACATATAGTGAAATTCTGAGTTCTGAAATGAATGATTTCATAAGACACTGTGTGTGTGGCATTATCAGTTGTAATTGTAATATAGGCCTAAGAATGTCCTTCTAATGGCTGAGTTGCCATTCACTGCTGTAGAGCCCCACCTGTCCAATAACATGCTGACGATGTGATTCCCAACAACGTTTTGTGTGAAAATGTTGTATGGCCTCATTTGTTAGGCCAAATGCAATGGAAAGTGAATGGGAGAGAGAGCAAAGCATGCAAAGACCACAGAGATATTTGTTAATGACCATGTTGTGTGTGTGTGAGCGTGTTATTGTTATTACTTTTAATAAACCTTGCCTTTGGGTTAGTCACTCAGTTTATTCTCTTGAGCTTTTGTTCCCTCCCAGCCCCATCTGAATTCTGTTGTATTGATACAGTGTTCCATAGAAGTTATCACAAACTAAGACTGTTTAGTTTTGCACTCTCAAAATAAATGTATAGTAAAGGTAAGTTAAAGGTGTGTCGCTGATGTAACCGGTGCAGTCACGCAGTGTAGACATAGCATTTTTCCAAGACATGCCAGCTAGCTTTATATGATAGGTTTTAGGTCAGAATGGTCTAACGGCATGCTTGTTATCCCGGCTAGCTAGCCAGCTAAATACAGAATTGTATTCAAAACAGCAGTTATTATAAACGCAATCCTTCAGAAAGATATGGATGAAAATGTGTCCCATAGCCATGAGTTAAATACGGAACGCCTGTTCTACTGTCCAACTGTTTAAAGGCTGAGGTGTACCTTTACTGAGAATGAATGCCCACCTGTGGACCAATCAGAATAGAGTATTCAGCCAAGCCGTTGTATAAATATAATTAAGAGATTCACTATATTAGATTCATTGAATTATTTCAAAGAGGAATGTCACCCAATTTAAGAATTCACATATGTTCTTACTGTGCCCCAGGACAGTTCAGGAGTTATTGGAGAAGGACTACAGTCGGTGCAGAAGGAGTGTTCCAGTTCTGCCCTCTACAGTTCGGTAAAGGCGTGGTTACAGGTATGTAATTAGTATTATACAGAAATCAGCATTTGAGCCGTTTCAACTGGGAAAGTTATCTGTAAGGAATAAACCACGACGGGCTGTCCCGTTATTGTAAAATAATGTACGATGGGGTGGTACCACTGAAGTAGGCTACATTATTTCAGATAACAGGACAGCACGGAGGGGGTTATTCCACTTATACAACGGGTTACCAACAATGACTATATATGGTTACTTTACTATTTATTGATTTTCATTGACTTAATCACCTGAAATTGAAATATTCTTCCACGGCCGTTTGGGCATATTATTTTACCATTGTTAATACAACAACTCTGGTTGCTAGTCCCAAAAAGCTCTGGTTGTTAATTCCATGAAACCAATGATTCTATCAAAAAAAAATTTCCTTCTTGTTTTATATTATAAAATCAGCACCAATTTTGGTCATTTTTGTCATTACATTATTTAAGAAAACTACATAAACCATAAGTCAATCAAATTAATCTCCCTAGCTCTGTCTTGTTTTTTTAAATGGCGTGGTCACGTAGTGTAGACATTTTTCCAAGACTCTGAACATGCCAGCTAGCTTTATGATAGGTTCGCCGTCACTCGTCACCTAGCCAATATTAAAATTCTGGGTTTTAGGAATGAAACATTTCCCCGTTTTCGGGAGTTGTGTGTGTGGCGGGGTTTTGCGTTTTGCGTTCAACACATCAACGAACCTAGAAAAATAAACTCCTCACAGACAAGCGTGAGGCACTCATTGTAGTATAACTACCTTCGAAATAATAGCAGTACGTTGGATATGAAAAAGAAAGCTTTCTTTATAATGAAAAACAGTTGACGTACATTTTATATTTACAAACAATACACTAGCGCTAGGCTATGCATTTGGCATTTACGTCTCAGTCGCATATGAAATCAAAACAAAAAACGGTCACTTTTTCTTTCTGCTTTCCAGCCGCAAGGAATTCTGGTACTTGCAGTTTTTCAACCATTCGTTTTCCAATACAACAGAAAAATGCATCTAATCAATATCAATCAAACGTAATACAAATGAAATGTATTTCTATTTAACTATTTTAACTGTAAACTAGACAATTCCTGCAGAAATTGTGAAGTGTGGTTGCCGCCAACGCAGTCAACTTTGTGCTCAACGGAGTGAACAGTTTCTGTAGTATAAGCAGAGACAGAGTATGCTATACATGCTATAACATCACGGCAACGAGTTCATTTGCAACACACATATTCAGAGCTAAATTAACCCTTCATCAATACTTGAGATCAGCGATTTACTCACGGTATGCTGTGACGAGTGACGGCGAATCATAAAGCTAGCTGGCCACTTCAGAGGGTCTTGGAAAAACGTTATATCTGCACTGCACAACCGCTCCATTTTAAAAAGCAAGACAGGGCTAGGGAGATTAATGTGATTGATTTATGGTTTTACGTTAAGTTCAGCTCATTTTTACAATTCAAATAAAAACATTTAACTGTGCTGCAATTCAGAGTTTAATCTGTTACCTTAGATACGAACTCATAGACATAGGATAGCCTACTACGTGTTAGCCGACCCAAATTTCTGGAGTTAGACCGGACCTGAAGCTGCTGCACACGTGCTGTTGACGGCGTTGTTCCAGTTTTCAGTACAGTCTGGCTTGTTTGAAAATTCGTTTATTCAGTAGCTGAGAGCATAAGCTTTCTAACCAGGTATAACAGCACGTCTATTTTTGTTTTTTAATATCGTTTTTTTAGGTCAACCGAAAGCTATGTCATCATGTCATAGAACGTATTCGCTCTTTGTTAGCACTAGCATGCAAAGACGGAAAGTCTGGCTTGTTTGAAAATTCGTTTATTCAGTAGCTGAGAGCATAAGCTTTCTAACCAGGTATAACAGCACGTCATTTTTGTTTTTTAATATCGTTTTTTAGGTCAACCGAAAGCTATGTCATCATGTCATAGAACGTATTCGCTCTTTGTTAGCACTAGCATGCAAAGACGGAAAGTCTGGCTTGTTTGAAAATTCGTTCATTCAGTAGCTGAGAGCATAAGCTTTCTAACCAGGTATAACAGCACGTATATTGTTGGTTTTTTAATATCGTTTCTTTAGGTCAACCGAAAGTGCTCTCATTATCGCATTAAAGCCACTCACTGTTTGTTAGCACTAGCATTCTAAGACGCTACATGTGACGAAACGTCGTCAACGAATTAGCGTAATGTCTCGTGAAATACTATTATTATTGAGGACTTCTGGTTATGCCTAAGCCATATGTTTGTTGATATACCTAGCTGACAGCGTTTTCATTTGTAATTTTTCATTTTGAATATCGTTCTTTCACTTCCGCAATCAGCTATTTCCTATCCTGCCTGCTGAGACCGTAGAGCTGACCGCATCACGTGTGCAAAGCCGACCAATGCTGTAACTTCACCGTTCGCATATGAATGACGTCACCTTCTCCATTCATCTCTATGGGGAAAAATTGGGAATAAAAATTAATATTTCTCAAAAACCGTGCAGCGAAACTTTCCACAAAGTAATAGCACACGATTCCCAATGAAGCCGGTCATTTTGACATATGGCACGTGTATGTGGTGTGAAAACTCTGGGAGGAGTAGCGGTCCAAAAAATGGGTGGAAAGAATAAAATATATGAATAATAATATGTGCAATAATAAGTGTAGTTGCCCTAAGGCAACCACACTAATAATATAGATATACTTTTAACAACTTTCAGTGAATTACAATAAATGAACCATGGAACCTATTAAGTTAGCTACAACACTCACTGAGCTGAACACAAAGAGGCTGACAATGTATTTCAGTGGAGATGTCTCTGAGAGATGGAAAACTTAGACACAGATAGCTCTGTTCATTAAGCAGTTCTTTAAATTTTGTTCATTGCTACAACAGATTTTTTTTTTCAGATGTTTTCATTGTGAAGCTCTTTCGTGCAGCACTTTGACTAAAATTAGCAATGTTTTGTTTTGGATTAAGCTATTTTGTGCATTGTTGTGTTAATTGTTATATTTATTGTCATATTTTCACTTGATTAAGGATAATAAATTGTTATTACATTGTTAATGTTTTATGAATCCATTTGATTAAACGCAATTTTTGATGATAAAATGGGATTAAACCATAAAACACAGAATCCAGAAAAATTGCAATGGTAAACATGGAATTTAGATTAAAATAAAACGGATTTCATAGGGCACTACAAATGTCACCAGCAGTGGCTTTATTTCATCACACAAGGGTCTGACAACATTTAAAACATATTCTAACATTAATTTGCTCTTAAAACAATATTAAACTTATCCAAAAGTGTTTATTGGTTTTCCCTGCTGTGTCCATCAGGTACTGCTCTGCTCATTACTAGATACAGTATTTAAAGGCAAATAAGATGATTATATAACTTCCTGGTTGGTGTTAATATTGAAAAACTTGTCTGATCTGTCAATTATCTATCACATAATTTAGTGATAACATCATGCCACGCCGGGGGAAGAGATCTGAGGCTGCAAAGCAACGCTGGGCTAAGTTGGACCTTTCAGACCCTCGGTTTCAGGGTCCAGAACCACAAAGGAGCATTCAAGTCATGGAGGTATGTGACAGGCAATGTAAACAGGAGGTGTGTAGTCCACCTGTGGTGTCATCCCCATGCACAGCTCAGTATCATGCACAGCCGGAGGTTCAAGAGGTCAACAGCAGTGTGCAGGTCATAGACATTTCTGAACATGATACTGTACAAGAAGCAGGCGCCCCACCACCCTCTGTGATATCTGTGCAGGCGTCCCATAGTCAGGATTATAGTGACTATGAGCCTGAGTCAAGGAATCGTCAGTGTACATGCATGGCTCTGACATTTCTAGCACACCAGAATGAGGGTCATGACTTGAAGGAGGCTGATCTTGACAAGATACTGGACAAGGGAGACAGTCTGTATAAGAAAACTATAAAACAGCTAAAAAGTGAAAATAGGTTCCGCAACTACTACTTGACCTTGGAGGAAACGCCACTCACTGTCACAACCGAGCACCATGAGTACAGGGTGCAGAGATCTTCAGTGGAAATGGGATTCATGAGAGACAAGGGAGATCCTGGCACAGAGGATTGGTTTCAAAATCTTCGCACAAGACTTCAGTGTCTGTCTGCAGGTGTTACACATGCACTGCTTACAGTATCACCATATACCATTGCCGTGTTCAGAGACCAGTCTGGGAGATATGGACTGTTTGACTCTCATAACAGAAATGCTGATGGGCTACCTGAGCATGGAGGAAAAGCTGTAATGATGACCTTCACGCATTTGGATGATCTGATTGAAAAGATTGACCATTTGAATGCCTTGCTACATTGTGGGTCTATTGACAAAAAACAGTTTGACTTCATGCCGGTGACATTTGCACATGCAAAGGCTCTGTCACACCGTTTGCCTTCCCTCCAAGTGCAATCTGACAACCCGCATGACAGAAGGCCTGCGGAGGTGAAGGTGACACCAACTGCCAAACATGAAACAGATACTGGACTCCCAACCAGCCAACATTCTCTGCAGTCAGTCAATGCACTGTCCACACACGTGATGTCAAAGGCTACACAGGTTACAACATCTAAAAAACTCAGTAAACGGCAAAGAAAAAAACAAATGAAGAGACAAAGAAAAGACACACAGCTGTGTGTAAAGATATCTGCCACTCATAAAAAACAAACATCTCAGAGAGAGAGATATAGAAGAGATGTAGATTTCAGGGTGAAGAAGAAGGAAAACATGAAGGAATCCATGGCAAGGAGATACAAAACAGATACACATTTCTGGATAAAGAAGAAGGAAAACATGAATGAATCCATTACGAGGAGATACAAAACAGATTCACATTTCAGGATAAAGAAGAAGGAATCCATGGTGAGGAGATACAAAACAGATCCACATTTCCGGATGAAGCAGAAGGAATCCATGACGAGGAGATACAAAACAGATCCACATTTCCGGATGAAGCAGAAGGAATCCATGACGAGGAGATACAAAACAGATCCACATTTCCGGATGAAGCAGAAGGAATCCATGACGAGGAGATACAAAACAGATCCACATTTCAGAATGAAGCAGAAGGAATCCATGGCCAGGAGATACAAAACGGATTCACATTTCAGGATGGCCCATAAGCTGCGCTGTTCATTGAAAATAAGAATAAAATACAGAGAGGTGAATAAAGTCATGCTTCAAATGCTTCAAAAGCGCATTGATGAAAAAAATAGGTTACTTCAGAGAGCTATAGCCACTTTCCAGGAACACATTAAAGCTGGGCCAACCTTTGTATGCACAATGTGTCATCGCACCCTTTTCCCCAATCAAGTGCGATTTTGCCATCGAGCTAATTACAAGAAGAATCCACGTGAGGTTGCTGCCTGTTTGACAGGGAAATATGTTCATGAGTGTGACCGTCAATGTGGAGGCCCTGACCAATGCACTGTGCCTGATGAAAGGAGAAAGGAGTGGATTTGTTACACCTGTGATTCCCATTTAAAGGCAGGAAACAGATCATGCATAGCTGTGGCGAACAACTTGGAGCTGGCACCTATTCCCCCAGAACTCTGCAATTTGAATGTGCTGGAAAGACAACTCTTAGCGAAAATACTGCCATTTGCCAAGATTGTCACACTTCCTAAAGGTCGACAGACAGCTGTACATGGTGCTGTCGTCTGTGTGCCATCTGAGGTGGAAACCACAGTGAACACCTTACCCAGGCTGCCCAGCTCATCCCATTTGTATAGAGTGAAGCTAAAAAGACATGTGAATTACAAAGGCCATCAGCACTTTCACACTGTAAATATGAGAAATGTAGTAGCGGGCCTGTCCAAACTCATTGATACACACCCTGAGTACAGAGACATTTCAATCAGACATAATGCAGCAATGTATAATGAAACTATTGAAGACCTGCTACAAGACCCACCCATTGATGGCAACGTACAGCAAAATCAACCAGACACAAATGATGTCATGGAATTTGACAGTTGTGATGAGACCGAAATGATGGAGATACAAGACTGTATTGAAAATGTCAATCCATCGCAGGTGCAGCATGCAAGCTCAACATCTGCTAACGAGCAACATGAAAGTCAGGATAAACAACCACCTAGTGCAGAGGATGAGCAAGCTGCACTGAGACCTGGAGTGGGCCTAGATAGTTGCTTGCAACCAGCTGACATTGGACACGAGACATTGACATATGGTGATGGCATATTCAGCATTGCCCCTGCACAAGGAAACAAGCCTGTCAGCTTCTTCAGGGTCCCTAAACTTGAAGCAATGGCCTTCCCTGTTCAGTTCCCTACTGGAGAGAATACATTGGATGCGGCAAGAAAAGTCAAACTATCCCCAAGCATGTATTTCAACGCAAGACTTTTCTGTGTTGACAATCGTTTTGCAAGAGACCAAAGCTACCTGTTCTTTGCACAGTTTGTCACAGAGACACACATGGCCAAAAACAGCATGTCCATTCAGTTAAGGAAAGGTAAACCCATTACCCGGGATGGACGCAAAATAAACAATAAGATGTTACAGGACAAGCGTGAGGTTGAGAGACTGGTGAGAAACAGAGATGCAACAAGATTCATGCAACCACTGAGAGGGACTCCAGCTTACTGGGAGAAAACTCTTAAGGATTTGTTTGCCATGGTCAGACAATTGGGGACGCCTACCTTTTTTCTGACCTTCTCTGCCGCAGAATTCGATGGCCGGAATTTATAACTGCAATCAAATCGCAGCAAGGTCAACGGGTGAATTTTGATGAGCTGGACTGGGCTGAAAAATGTGACATTCTCAGAAGCAACCCAGTGACCACCATGCGTATGTTTGACAAGCGAGTTGAAGCTCTGATGAGAGAACTGCTGCTGTCTCCTGCTCATCCAATTGGTCAGGTTATCGATTTCTTTTACCGGGTAGAATTTCAGGCCAGAGGGAGCCCTCATATACATATGCTGTGTTGGGTAGAAGGAGCTCCGGTCTTTGGAGAAGACCCCGACCACAGAATATGCAAGTTTGTGGACCGCTACATCTCATGCCAGTTGCCTGACGTAGACAAACAACCGTTACTTCACAGCAAAGTCACAGAGGTTCAAATGCACAGCAGAACTCATTCCAAGTCCTGCAAGAAAGGTAAAAGGGCATGCAGATTTGGATTTCCAAAACCACCTATGCGAGAAACACGAATAACTTACCCGAAGCCAGAAAGTGACAAAGACGAGGGTGAAGGTACAAGTAAAACAAAAAACAAAGCAATGAAAAGAGCAAAGCAAAATGGCAAAGGACATACAATGACAACACAAGCAGCCATGAATAAACTCAAACCACTGTGGGATCTGCTGAACGACTCCAAAGCACAAGTGGACAACTTGTCTCAGCTACTGGCACAGTGTAATTTGACTTACGACGAGTACAGCTCGTGTGTTGAGGAAATGACGAATGCAAGCGTCATTGTAATGAAGCGTGAAGTTAAGGACTGCTGGGTGAATAACTACAATCCACATTTGCTGACAGCCTGGAATGCCAACATGGACATCCAGTACATTCTTGATGAGTATGCTCTCCTCATGTACATGCTCAGCTACATAACCAAGCCAGAACATGAGATGAGTGAATATCTCGGAAAAATAATCAGTGACCTAGGCCCAGAAAGTGTGCCTGAACGAGAGGAAATGAAACAAATCCTTCAAGCCTACTCAAAACACAGAGAAGTCAGCGCTCAGGAAGCTGTGGCGCGTACGTGCAGCCTGAAAATGAAGATGTGCTCACGTGATGTTGTGTTCCTGCAAACAGATGAGAACGCACTAAGAATGAGTCTCCGCCGGCATGCTGCAGAACAAACCAGAAGATTCTGAGAATGTGTGGTATTTGTCAGGTATTCCGACAAATACAGAGCCAGACCCGAAACACCAGAGTTTGAAAACATGTGTCTAGCTGAATTTGCATCCAATTACAGGATTGTCTATGGGAAGGAGGCAAAAGGCAAGAAGCGTATTATGCTGTTGAATGACATGGGAGTCATTCAGAAACGCACAAGAGGGAAGGCCGCAGTTATCAGATATGCTCGCTGGAAAAGAAGCAACCAGAGAAATTCTACGGCAACTTGCTTAAACTCTACCTCCCCCATCGCTCAGAGTCATCACTGAAAACAAACACTTTCCCACACACCAAGAGTTTTACAAGTCTGCCTGTGTGACATTACCTGGATTGGACATTATCTGCCCGTGACTGCAATTGTTACACACAACAGAAAGAAATTTGAGAAACACAGTAAAGCGGTGGACAAAGCCATGGAGGACTTCATGAAGCATGGCCCTATTGAAGATGCATGGGCTAACTTTGCACCAGAAAGTGAGTTGGTTCAGTTGGAATGTATCGCTGAACGAAACAAAGATGACCTGAATGAGGACGAACAAGATGATGTCCCAGAGTACAGCCATCATGAAACTGGTGGAGTGATGCCGGCTGTGAAGGCCCCGCCAATGAGCCCTGATTTACTGCGCACAATGTGTCAAAACCTCAACCGGACACAAGCTTCCATATTTTACTCTGTTCGTGACTGGTGTATTGAACGTGTATGTGGCTTAAACCCTGAACAGTTCTTTTACTTTGTCACTGGTGGTGCTGGCACTGGCAAATCACACCTCATAAAGTGCATCTATGGTGAGGCAACAAGGATACTCCGTCAACTCCCCAGACTGTATGAGGAAGTGGACATATCCATGCCAACTGTTCTACTGACTGCATTTACAGGCACTGCAGCATACAACATTTCAGGCAACACTTTACATTCCCTCTTTAAGTTGCCAAGAAGCTTAAAGCCACCCTACCAAGGACTAGGAAATGCCTTGGATGAAGTGAGGCACAGCTGTCAAATGCAGAGATTATCATTATTGATGAGGTGTCAATGATTTCAAAGCCCCTGTTTGCCTACGTCAACTGGAGATTGCAACAAATCAAAGGCAGTAAGAAACCGTTTGGTGGTATGTCAGTACTAGCGGTAGGAGACTTTTACCAGCTCCCCACTGGGAAAAAGTAAACCACTCTGCCTACTTGAGGAGGATACGGTTGACTTCTGGCAAAGCAACTTTCAGATGATCACGCTGACCGAGATCATGCGACAGAGAGATGATGCTGCATTTGCTGAGCTTTTGAATAGAATCAGAGTCAAGGAAAAGACAGATCCATTAAGTGACACTGACAAAGCTCTGCTTTCTCAGGCTGTGACCGACCCCACCCATTGCCCTAATGATGTCCTTCACATCTTTCCAACTAACAAAGAGGTTGCTGAGCACAATGCCAAAACTGTGTCTGCTCTCCATTCCCATGTTACGAACATAGATGCAGAGGATTACAAGAGAGATCCAAATACAGGAGAGATGAATAAACAACAAAAACCTTGTAAAGCACAGAAAAAGATCTGCTTGACACACTACAAGTTGCAGAGGGTGCCCGTGTCATGATCACAAGGAACATCGATGTTGAAGATGGGCTAGTTAATGGGACGTTTGGCAAGATTGGTACAATAGTCACTCAGAAAAACAAAGATGCTACTACAGTAACCATGCTTGGGCTTGTGCTGGACAATGCACATGCAGGACAGAGATACCGTAAAAAATATCTGGTGGTGCTGAGAACTTGGTGTACATAGAGAGGGTAGAGGAAAACCTGAGCAACAACAGAGTGGTTCGCAGGCAGTTTCCTCAAGCTAGCTTATGCATGCACAGCTCACAAAGTCCAAGGCATGACAACACAATCTGCAGTGGTTTCATTGAAACGGGTCTTTGAATCAGGCATGGCCTACGTTGCTCTGAGTAGAACAACTTCACTACATGGCTTGCACATCATTGACTTCAATGAGAGAAAGATATTTGCTGATCCTGCAATCACAGCTTCCTGGAATCCATGAAGAAAGCCTCTTTGGACAGTGTTATGCTACTCTTAAATTATGTGCAGTCTACAAACCAAGCACAGACATTAAAAATTGTCCACCACAACACGGAAGGATTACCGGCTCATATTCAGGACATCAAACGACATCATGAGTTGCGACTTGCAGATGTTCTATGTTTTACTGAAACTCACCTCTCTGGCTGTTTCGTTGCTGAAAGTCTCCAGTTGGATGGTTACAACATGTTCAAACGCAACAGACAGCAGTCGTACACAACCCTTCCTCAGATTGCAGTAAGACTTGGTGGCGGTGTGGCTATCTACGTGAGAGACCATTACCAGGCTTGTGAAATGCACTACCTGCAAAATGTGACCGACCTAGAGTTTGTGGTTGTCAAGGTTGAGTCCCCTGTCAAAGCTTTGATCACTGCTGTGTACAGACCACCGGACTACAATCTCGGCAATTCCTACCAAACCTGCAGGCGCTTTTGGAGTCTTTAGAAATTATGAATCACCAGCCTATCATAGTCTGTGGAGATTTTAATGAGGATTTACTTTCCAGTTCAAAGAAGCCAATATCTGAACTGTTTAACACAAAAGGATATACACAACTGGTCAAGGCAGCCACCACTGACAAGAACACACTGTTGGATCACATTTACATCTCAAGCCCACAACAATGTCTACAGTCTGGGCTATTACGCACATATTACAGCTATCATAGTCCCATTTACTGTGTTTTGAACTGCAATCTTGACTCCAACTAATTTGTGGTCCCAAACTCCACTCCCACCTATTTAGTTGTTTGCGCAATGGGGTTTCTGAACTGCTGAGCGGGCCTTTTCAAGCCAGCAGTGTCAGTCCTCATCCCCTACGCTCAAAGACCTCCTCACCCAAACCACAGACCTGCTCAGAAGTGGTCTATTCCATAACCTTTTGGTTGTTTGCGCAATGCGATTTCTGAACTGCTGAGTGGGCCTGTGACAGCTGCCTTGTGTTGGATTTTCTGGGGGCATTGGTTCGTTGTTTGGAGGAGCTGAACACGCAGCGCCGAATAACGCTTCGTCGTCCGTGAGAATTCTGCCCAGGAGTCGGCCTTGTTCTCTGGAGGGACTTTTTGTTCACCGCACGTAGGAGCTGAACACGCAGCGACATGTTGGGGTTCGAATTGTCTTTCTGGAGTTCCGGGTAGATTATCTGGAGAAGGCAGTATCTTCTTAGTTTGTCTTTTTGGTATACTCCTTATTTAAAAAAAATAAATAAAACAGTTCTTGACTTAAAAAAAAAAAGAGAGGGAAAAAATGGGAGAAGATGCCTGCAGCCATCACAGGGCCTTTTCAAGCCAGCAGTGTAAGTCGTCATCCCCTATGCTCAAAGACCTCCTCACCACCTACAGCCAGTTTCTCACTCTGTAACTCAAGTACCCACTCCCGCCCAGAAATGGACTCTTCGCCACCATTGATGGGCAAACCGTCATTGTCTCACCTCAAAGACCTCCTCACCAAAACCACAAACCTGCTCATAAGTGGACTGTTCTGTGGCCTTTTGGTTGTTTGCGCAATGGGGTTTCTGAACTGCTGAGCGGGCCTTTTCAAGCCAGCAGTGTCAGTCCTCATCCCCTATGCTCAAAGACCTCCTCACCAGCTACAGCCAGTCTCTCACTCTGTAATTCAAATAACCACTCCCGCCCAGAAATGGACTCTTTGCCACCATTGATGGGCAAACCGTCATTGCCTAACCTCAAAGACCTCCTCACCCAAACCACAAACCTGCTCAGAAGTGTGCTATTCCATAGCCTTTTGGTTGTTTGCGCAATGGGGTTTCTGAACTGCTGAGCGGGCCTTTTCAAGCCAGCAGTGTCAGTCCTCATCCCCTACGCTCAAAGACCTCCTCACCAGCTACAGCCAGTCTCTCACTCTGTAACTCAAGTAACCACTCCCGCCCAGAAATGGACTCTTCGCCACCATTGATGGGCAAACCGTCATTGCCTAACCTCAAAGACCTCCTCACCCAAACCACAAACCTGCTCAGAAGTGTGCTATTCCATAGCCTTTTGGTTGTTTGTGCAATGGGGTTTCTGAACTGCTGAGCGGGCCTTTTCAAGCCAGCAGTGTCAGTCCTCATCCCCTACGCTCAAAGACCTCCTCACCAGCTACAGCCAGTCTCTCACTCTGTAACTCAAGTAACCACTCCCGCCCAGAAATGGACTCTTCGCCACCATTGATGGGCAAACCGTCATTGCCTAACCTAAAGACCTCCTCACCCAAACCACAAACCTGCTCAGAAGTGTGCTATTCCATAGCCTTTTGGTTGTTTGCGCAATGGGGTTTCTGAACTGCTGAGCGGGCCTTTTCAAGCCAGCAGTGTCAGTCCTCATCCCCTACGCTCAAAGACCTCCTCACCAGCTACAGCCAGTCTCTCACTCTGTAACTCAAGTAACCACTCCCGCCCAGAAATGGACTCTTCGCCACCGTTGATGGGCAAACCGTCATTGACTCACCTCAAATACCTCCTCACCCAAACCACAAACCTGTTCAGAAGTGGACTGCTCTGTGGCCTTTTGGTTGTTTGCGCAATGGGGTTTCTGAACTGCTGAGCGGGCCTTTTCAAGCCAGCAGTGCCAGTCCTCATCCCCTACGCTCAAAGACCTCCTCACCAGCTACAGCCAGTCTCTCACTCTGTAACTCAAGTAACCACTCCTGCCCAGAAATGGACTCTTCGCCACTATTGATGGGCAAACCGTCATTGCCTAACCTAAAAGACCTCCTCACCCAAACCACAAACCTGTTCAGAAGTGGACTGCTCTGTGGCCTTTTGGTTGTTTGTGCAATGGGGTTTCTGAACTGCTGAGCGGGCCTTTTCAAGCCAGCAGTGCCAGTCCTCATCCCCTACGCTCAAAGACCTCCTCACCAGCTACAGCCAGTCTCTCACTCTGTAACTCAAGTAACCACTCCCGCCCAGAAATGGACTCTTCGCCACCGTTGATGGGCAAACCGTCATTACCTAACCTAAAAGACCTCCTCACCCAAACCACAAACCTGCTCAGAAGTGTGCTATTCCATAGCCTTTTGGTTGTTTGCGCAATGGGGCTTCTGAACTGCTGAGCGGGCCTTTTCAAGCCAGCAGTGTCAGTCCTCATCCCCTATGCTCAAAGACCTCCTCACTAGCTACAGCCAGTCTCTCACTCTTTAACTCAAGTAACCACTCCCGCCCAGAAATGGACTCTTCGCCACCATTGATGGGAAAATCGTCATTACCTACCCTCAAAGACCTACTTTATCACTGCCTGAAAAACCTACCAAGTGCATCACCTACATCTCTGCCATCCTGTCAAATTGCCTCACCTCTGCTACTCGCATAACCTGCCTCACCAAGGCAGAATGTACCAGAGTAGAGAGAGTGAGAACTTTCCCTTTTGCTGTGACCTTGACGTGGTGGGAAAGCTTGCGTGCCCCAATGATCCTTGGTGCTATGCCAGCATGAGCAGATAGATGCTCAGGGTTTCAACCTTGCTGAACTAGACCCAGGTGAGAGGCCAGACTAACAACAGCAAACATACTCTGTCCTTGCAAATATTTTTGTAGGACACGGTAGCAAGGTCAGTAATTACACATGGTGGACGTCAAGAGCAAAACAGTTCTGGATATCCAACTGGTCCAGGTAAGGGAAATTGAAATCTCATCTTTTTCTATGCTCATATTGTGTATATATATATATGTCGCAAATCAGCTCGTTGCCGTGATGTTATAGCACAAACACAGTACTCGTGTCTCTGCTCATACTACAGGCACTGTTCACTCTGTTCAGCACAAAGTCGACTTTGCGTTGGCGGCAACCACACTTCACAATTTCTGCAGGAATTGTCTAGTTATTATTATTAGTGTGGTTGCCTTAGGGCAACTACACTATTATTATTGCACATATTATTATTATTAGTGTGGTTGCCTTAGGGCAACTACACTATTATTATTGCACATATTATTATTATTATTCTATCTTTCCACCCATTTTTTGGACCGCTACTCCTCCCAGAGTTTTCGCACCACATACACATGCAATATGTCAAATCGAGCGGCCTGATCGGGAATGGGTGCTATTACTTTGTGGAAAGATTGGTTGCACGGTTTTTGAAAAATTTGAATTTTTGTGGGCAATTTTTCCCATAGAGAATGAATGGCGGAATGTTCACCTTTGTGATGTCACAATGCTCTGTCTTCTCACCCTTGTGATGTCACAATGCCCTGTCTTCTAGCAGCAGTACTCTGGTCTCTCTCTAGATTTGAACATTCGGCCATTCATCTCTATGGGGAAAAATTGCCCAAAAATTGTGCAATGCCTCATTGGACATGGTAGAGAGTCCTTTGTCCATTGGTGGAGATCAGCCTCGCCCCCTTCCTGATTGGCCGATGTTTGATATTTCATAACTTTTGAACCGTTTGTCATAGAGAACTATGGGTCGCGTCATTGGACTCAGTAAAGACCTAGCAACCGCCTAGAACTCCATAGCAACCCCCTAGCAACACCCTAGCAACCAGCTAAAACACCCTAGCAACGGCCTAGAACTCCATAGCAACCACCTAACAACACACTAGCAACCACCTATAACTCCATAGCAACCGCCTAGCAACACCCTAGCAACCACCTGGAACACCATAGCAACCACCTAGCAACACCCTAGCAACCGCCTAGAACTCCATAGCAACCACCTAGCAACACCCTAGCAACCACCTAGAACTCCATAGCAACCACCTAGCAACACCCTAGCAACGGCCTAGAACTCCATAGCCACCACCTAGCAACACCCTAGCAACCAGCTCTAACTCCATAGCAACAACCTAGCAACACCATAACAACCGCCTAAAACTCCCTAGCAACCGTCTAGAATCAAGCAACCACCTGAACACCATAGCAACATGCCTAGCAACACCCTAGCAACTGGCTATAACGCCATAGCAACCACCTAGCAACACCATAGTAACCACCTAGAACACCATAGCAACCACTTAGCAACACCCTAGCAACCACCTAGAACACCATAGCAACCACCTAGCAACACCCTAGCAACACATCTGAACCCATAACAACTGCCCTAGCAACACCCTAGCAACCACCTGAACACCATAGCAACCACCTAGCAACACCTAGCAACCACCTGAAACCCCTAACAACCGCCTAGCAACACCCTAGCAACCACCTAGAACACCATAGCAACCACCTAGCAACACCCTAGCAACAATCTGGAACACCATAACAACCCTAGCAACACCCTAGCAACCACCTAGAACTCCATAGCAACCACCTAGCAACACCCTAGCAACCACCTAGAACTCCATAGCAACCACCTAGCAACATCCTAGCAACCACCTAGAATACCCTAGCAACACCCTAGCAACCGCCTATAACTCCATAGCAACCGCCTAGCAACACCCTAGCAACCACCTAGAACTCCATAGCAACCACCTAGCAACACCCTAGCAACCGCCTAGAACGCCATAGCAACACCGCCCCTAGCACACCCTAGCAACCACCTAGAACTCCATAGCAACCACCTAGCAACACCTAGCAACGGCCTAGAACTCCATAGCAACCACCTAGCAACACCATAGCAACCACCTAGAACTCCATAGCAACCACCTAGCAACATCCTAGCAACCACTTTGAATACCCTAGCAACCACCTAGCAACACCCTAGCAACCACCTAGAACTCCATAGCAACCACCTAGCAACACCCTAGCAACCGCCTAGAACTCCATAGCAACCACCTAGCAACACCATAGCAACCGCCTAGAACTCCATAGCAACCACCTAGCAACACCCTAGCAACCACCTAGAACTCCATAGCAACCACCTATCAACACCCTAGCAACGGCCTAGAACTCCATAGCAACCACCTAGCAACACCATAGCAACCACCTAGAACTCCATAGCAACCACCTAGCAACATCCTAGCAACCACTTTGAACCCTAGCAACCCCTAGCAACCCCTAGCAAACACCTAGAACTCCATAGCAACCACCTAGCAACACCCTAGCAACCGCCTAGAACTCCATAGCAACCACCTAGCAACACCATAGCAACCGCCTAGAACTCCATAGCAACCACCTAGCAACACCCTAGCAACCACCTAGAACTCCATAGCAACCACCTAGCAACACCGTAGCAACGCCTAGAACTCCATAGCAACACCTAGCAACACCATAGCAACCGCCTAGAATTCCATAGCAACCACCTAGCAACACCATAGCAACTGCCTAGAACTCAATAGCAACCACCTAGCAACACCCTTGCAACCACCTGGAACACCAATCGCAACCACCTAGCAACACCCTAGCAACCACTTGGAACACCATAACAACTGCCTAGCAACACCCTAGCAACCACCTATAACTCCATAGCAACCACCTAGCAACATCCTAGCAACCACTTAGAATACCCTAGCAACCCCCTAGCAACCACCTGGAACTCCATAGCAACCACCTAACAACACACTAGCAACCACCTGGAACACCATAGCAAATGCCTAGCAACACCCTAGCAACCAGCTATAACTCCATAGCAAATGCCTAGCAACACCCTAGCAACTGCCTATAACTCCATAGCAACCACCTAGCAACATCCTAGCAGCCACCTAGAATACCTTTGCAACACCCTAGCAACTGCCTTAAACTCCATAGCAAATGCCTAGCAACACCCTAGCAACCGGCTATAACTCCATAGCAACCACCTAGCAACACCCTAGCAACCACCTAGAACTCCATAGCAACCACCTAGCAACACCCTAGCAACGGCCTAGAACTCCATAGCAACCGCCTAGAACTCCATAGCAACCACCTAGCAACATCCTAGCAACCACTTAGCATACCCTAGCAACCACCTAGCAATGCCCTAGCAACCACCTGGAGCTCAATAGCAACCACCTGAAACTCCATAGCAACCACCTAGCACCACCCTAGCGACGGCCTAGAATTCCATGAAACCACTTAGAACTCCATAGAACCACCTAGCAACACCCTAGCAACTGCCTCAGACATCATAGCAACTACCTACCACTTTTCACTCCGTTCAGCACAAAGTCGACTTTGCGTTGGCGGCAACCACACTTCACAATTTCTGCAGGAATTGTCTAGTTATTATTATTATTATTATTTATTTATTCCACCCATTTTTTGGACCGCTACTCCTCCCACAGTTTTCGCGCTACATACACGTACAATATGTCAAATCGAGCGGCTTGATCGGGAATGGTGTGCTATTACTTTGTGGAAAGATTGGTTGCACGGTTTTTGAAAAATTTGAATTTTTGTGGGCAATTTTTCCCATAGAGAATGAATGGCGGAATGTTCACCTTTGTGATGTCACAATGCTCTGTCTTCTCACCCTTGTGATGTCACAATGCCCTGTCTTCTGGCAGCAGTACTCTGGTCTCTCTCTAGATTTGAACATTCGGCCATTCATCTCTATGGGGAAAAATTGCCCACAAATTGTGCAATGCCTCATTGGACATGGTAGAGAGTCCTTTGTCCATTGGTGGAGATCAGCCTCGCCCCCCTTCCTGATTGGCCGATGTTTGATATTTCATAACTTTTGAACCGTTTGTCATAGAGAACTATGGGTCGCGTCATTGGACTCAGTAAAGACCTAGCAACCTCCTAGAACTCCATAGCAACCCCCTAGCAACACCTAGCAACCACCTAAAACACCCTAGAAACAGCCTAGAACTCCATAGCAACACCTAACAACACACTAGCAACCACCTATAACTCCATAGCAACCGCCTAGCAACACCCTAGCAACCACCTAGAACTCCATAGCAACCACCTAGCCACACCCTAGCAACCGCCTAGAACTCCATAGCAACCACCTAGCAACACCCAAGCACACCTAGCAACCACCTAGAACTCCATAGCAACCACCTAGCACACCCTAGCAACGGCCTAGAACTCCAAAGCAACCACCTAGCAACACCCTAGCAACCACCTAGACTCCATAGCAACCACCTAGCAACACCATAGCAACCACTTAGAATACCCTAACAATCCCTAGAAACACCCTAGCAACACCTATAACTCCATAGCAACCACCTAGCAACATCCTAGCAACCACCTAGAATCCCTAGCAACACCTAGCAACGCCTATAACTCCATAGCAACCGCCTAGCAACACCTAGCAACCACCTAGAACCCATAGCAACACCTAGCAAACCCTAGCAACCGCCTAGAACTCCATAGCAACCACCTAGCAACACCCTAGCAACACCCTAGCAACCACCAAGAACTCCATAGCAACCACCTAGAAACACACTAGCAACGGCCTAGAACTCCATAGCAACCACCTAGCAACACCATAGCAACCACCTAGAACTCCATAGCAACCACCTAGCAACATCCTAGCAACCACTTCGAATACCCTAGCAGCCCCTAGCAACACCCTAGCAACCACCTGAATCCATAGCAACCACCTAGCAACACACTAGCAACGGCCTAGAACTCCATAGCAACCGCCTAGCAACACCTAGCAACCGCCTAGAACTCCATAGCAACCACTATCAACACCCTAGCAACACCCTAGCAACCACCTAGAACTCCATAGCAACACTAGCAACCACTAGCAACGCCTAGAACTCCATAGCAACCACCTAGCAACACCATAGCAACCACCAAAAACACCCTAGCAACGGCCTGAACTCCATAGCAACCACCTAACAACACACTAGCAACCACCTATAACTCCATAGCAACCGCCTAGCAACACCCTAGCAACCACCTAGAACTCCATAGCAACCACCTAGCAACACCTAGCAACTGCCTAGAACTCCATAGCAACCACCTAGCAACCCCGTAGCAACACCCTAGCAACCACCTAGAACCCATAGCAACCACCTAGCAACACCTAGCAACGGCCTAGAACTCCATAGCAACCCCTAGCAACACCATAGCAACCACCTAGAACTCCATAGCAACCACCTAGCAACACCTAGCAACCACTTCGAATACCTAGCAACCCCTAGCAACAGCCTAGCAACCACCTAGAACTCCATAGCAACCACCTAGCAACACCTAGCAACCACCTAGAACTCCATAGCAACCACCTAGCAACCCCTAGCAACGCCTAGAACTCCATAGCAACCATCTAGCAACACCATAGCAACCACTTAGAACTCCATAGCAACCACCTAGCATATCTAGCAACCACTTCAAATACCCTAGCAACCCCCTAGCAACACCCTAGCAACCACCTAGAACTCCATAGCAACCACCTAGCAACACCCTAGCAACCGCCTAGAACTCCATAGCAACCCTAGCAACACCCTAGCAACACCAGAACTCCATAGCAACCACCTAGCAACACCCTAGCAACCGCCTAGAATTCCATAGCAACCACCTAGCAACACCATAGCAACGCCTAGAACTCATAGCAACCACCTAGCAACACCATAGCAACCACCTAGAACTCCATAGCAACCACCTAGCAACACCTAGCAACCACTTCGAAACCCTAGCAACCCCTAGCAACACCCTAGCAACCACCTAGAATCCATAGCAACCACCTAGCAACACCCTAGCAACCACCTAGAAACTCCATAGCAACCACCTAGCAACACCCTAGCAACGCCTAGAACTCCATAGCAACCACCTAGCAACACCCTAGCAACCACCTAGAACTCCTAGCAACCACCTAGCAACACCCTAGCAACCGCCTAGAACTCCATAGCACCACCTAGAAACACCTATAGCAACTGCCTAGAACCCATAGCAACCACCTAGCAACATCCTAGCAACCACCTAGAACTCCATAGCAACCACCTAGCAACACACCCTAGCAACCGGCCTAGAACTCCATAGCAACCACCGAGCAACACCCTGGCAACCACGTGGAACACCATAGCAACCACCTAGCAACACCCATGCAACCAGCTGGAACACCATAACAACTGCCTAGCAACACCCTAGCAACCACCTATAACTCCATAGCAACCACCTAGAAACATCCTAGCAACAGACTGGAACACTATAACTGCCTAGCAACACCCTAGGAACCGCCTAGAACTCCATAGAACCACCTAGCAACACCGTAGCAACAGCCTCAAACTCCATAGCAACATCCTAGCAACACCCTTGACACCACCTAAAACACCAAAGCACCACCAGAACATCATAGCAACTACCTTCCACTGTTCACTCTTTTCAGTAGAAAGTCGACTTTGCATTGGCGGCAACCACACTTCACAATTTCTGCAGGAATTGTCTAGTTATTATTATTATTATTATTCCACCCATTTTTTGGACCGCTACTCCTCCCAGAGTTTTCGCACCACATACACGTGCAATATGTCAAATCGAGCGGCCTGATCGGGAATGGTGTGCTATTACTTTGTGGAAAGATTGGTTGCACGGTTTTTGAAAAATTTGAATTTTTGTGGGCAATTTTTCCCATAGAGAATGAATGGCGGAATGTTCACCTTTGTGATGTCACAATGCTCTGTCTTCTCACCTTTGTGATGTCACAATGGTCTGTCTTCTAGCAGCAGTACTCTGGTCTCTCTCTAGGTTTGAACATTGTGCCATTCATCTCAATGGGGAAAAATTGCCCACAAATTGTGCAATGTCTCATTGGACATGGTAGAGAGTCCTTTGTCCATTGGTGGAGATCAGCCTTGCCCCCCTTCCTGATTGGCCGATATTTGATATTTCATAACTTTTGAACAGTTTGTCATAAAGAACTATGGGTCACGTCATTGGACTCAGTAAAGACCTAGCAACCGCCTAGAACTCCATACCAACCCCCTAGCAACACCCTAGCAACCACCTAGAACACCCTAGCAATGGCCTAGAACTCCATAGCAACCACCTAACAACACACAAGCAACCACCTGGAACACCATAGCAAATGCCTGGCAACACCCTAGCAACCGGCTATAACGCCATAGCAACCACCTAGCAACACCATAGCAACCACCTAGAACACCATAGCAACCACCTAGCAACACCCTAGCAACCACCTGGAACCCAATAGCAACCACCTAGCAAGACCCTAGCAACAATCTGGAACACCATAACAACTGCCTAGCAACACCCTAGCAACCACCTGGAACACCATAGCAAGGACCTAGCAACACTTTAGCAACCACCTGGAACACCGTAACAACTGCCTAGCAACACCCTAGCAACCGCCTATAACTCCATAGCAACCACCTAGCAACATCCTAGCAACCACTTAGAATACCCTAGCAACCCCCTAGCAACACCCTAGCAACCACCTAGAACTCCATAGCAACCACCTAACAACACACTAGCAACCACCTGGAACACCATAACAAATGCCTGGCAACACCCTAGCAACCACCTAGAACTCCATAGCAACCACTTAGCAACACCATAGCAACCACCTGGAACACTATAGCAACCACCTAGCAACACCCTAGCAACCACCTGGAACACCATAACAACTGCCTAGCAACACCCTAGCAACTGCCTATAACTCCATAGCAACCACCTAGCAACATCCTAGCAACCACCTACAATACCCTAGCAACACCCTAGCAACCGCCTATAACTCCATAGCAACTGCCTAGCAACATCCTAGCAACCACTTAGAATACCCTAGCAACCCCCTAGCAACACCCTAGAAACCGGCTATAACTCTATAGCAACCACCTAGCAACAGCATAGCAACTGCCTAGAACTCCATAGCAACCACCAAGCAACACCCTAGCAACCACCTAGCAACACCATAGCAACCACCTAGAACTCCATAGCAACCACCTAGCAACACCCTAGCAACCACCTAGAACTCCATAGCAACCACCTAGCAACACCATAGCAACCACCTGGAACACCATAGCAACCACCTAGCAACACCCTAGCAACCACCTGGAACACCATAACCACTGCCTAGCAACACCCTAGCAACCGCCTATAACTCCATAGCAACCACCTAGCAACATCCTAGCAACCACTTAGAATACCCTAGCAACCCCCTAGCAACACCCTAGCAAACACCTAGAACTCCATAGCAACACCATAGCAACCACCTAGAACTCCATAGCAACCACCTAGCAACACCATAGCAACCGCCTAGAACTCCATAGCAACCACCTAGCAACACCCTAGCAACAGCCTAGAATTCCATAACAACCACCTAGCAACACCCTTGCAACCACCTGGAACACCATAACAACTGCCTAGCAACACCCTAGCAACCGCCTATAACTCCATAGCAACCACCTAGCAACACCATAGGAACCGCCTAGAATTCTATAGCAACCACTTAGCAACACCGTAGCAACCACCTAGAACACCATAGGAACCACCTAGAACACCATGTCAACCTCCTAAAATTCCATAGCAACTACCTAGCTACACCCTAGAACCCACATGCAATACCATAGCAACCACCTAGCAACACCCTAGCTTTTGAATCATATTGTTGATTATTATTTTAATACTGTTTAAGTCGTAAAATGTATCATTATGAACAATTACATGAAAGTTCATATTATGAAGCACATTATTTACTTTTTCATCTGTTTTCAGGTCAAGAACATGGTATCAGTTAACAATTAATACATGAATATTTCTCTCTATATAGGGAATGTGACGTCATCAAAAGCAAGTCCGCCATTTTGGAGAATACAGTGCGTAGCTAGCGGTCTAAAGTTAGTCTTTTGTTGACAAAAAAAAACTGTTTCTCAACTTCACACCATGGTCGGCAAAACTTGCTGTGTAATTGGCTGCAACAGTCATTCACACGACTAACTGACGAAACTTAAAGGAGTACCATGGTGGTTGAACGTGACACTTCCCAGTTGTCTTCAGGCAACAACAAAACAAATGTGCATAATTTTTTTATTCTTCAGTCATTTCAATGTACTTTAAAACGTATTTTTCTAAGCCTAAATTTCCCACTATAAAAATTCACCCGAACCGTCTGGGCGTGGTAATGAGAACTGTCAGTTAGCTATGATTGACAGACCGTGCCCGGTTACCATAGCTACCCCCATGATATGCGCTCTCTTTGGGAGACTGAATTTTCACAAGCTAGCTAGCTTACTAGTATATCAAGTATCGATAGATAGCTAAGGTAAGAACATTGACTTATATCCAGTTATAATTTTTGCTATCTAGCTAGCCAAGTTAAGATGAAAGCACAACTATAACGTCCTCATAAAAGCAAACTAGCAAGCTAACGTTATCGATAGCATTGCCTTATGAAAGCAAACCTCCTAGCTAGCTAACGTTAGCTAGCTAGCTAAATGAATATAACCAGAAATAATCTAAAGGCACTCTAATTTAAGTGAACCTAACGTTAGTCAAATATTTACATTGTCTGAACAGCAGGACGGTGTGTCCTGTCAGATTTCTTTACGGGGCGTGGAAATAGGAGTGGTTACTGTATTCGTGACGTAGAAAAATGACAACTTTCTCAACCGGTTGAAAATAGGATGATGAATTTAAAACGCATATTTCTCCAAAAATACAGAACGGACATATTTAATACTTTGCTCATTGTGTTTCTTCAATGCCTCTTGTGCAAATAGCACATAAAACCGAGAAAGTGTGAAAATCACCATGGTACTCCTTTAAACTGGACAACTGAATAACATTTCACGCGTTTCCTACATGGAAGTTAAATGAGGGATACGATAGCGAGATAGATTAGGTAAACAGTTAGGATCTTAGCATACAAGATGGTACAAATGTCTACAAAGATACAGTGCCATCCACTGGTTGTTCAAAAATGTAACATTTTACTAGCTATGTATAAGGTGCTACGTCGCAGTATATACGTATAAAAGACTGTGGTTGTGATGTGTGATTCTGACATTTAGCTAGCATGATTTAGCTAGTTAGTTAGCATAAGTAAACAATTTGTAGACCGCTCGGAACTTGGCAACTCTGGTCGATGTTATTTACCAATACGTTTTTGTTGATATCGCTCCCTTGCCTCTTTCGTGAGCTTTTCCCTGTACTGACATTTCAGTTTTTCACATTCTTCATACATTTATTGAAAACATATATATTTATTTATTTAAAACGACTGGTGACAGTGACATATAACAACTGACAGATACAGACCTTTAAACTCGTATTCTCCAAAGATGGCGGAGCCGTCCCAGAATGCTCCGCGATTCCCATTCCCTATAGTGGCGATCCTGGCAAAGACTAGCTAGCTAGCTGGCTAGTGAGGCTGTCGCTGAACTCGGTGGGTGGGGGGTGTGTTTATAAAATGTCTATAATTGTTTTAAATACCCAAACTGTCAGCGTGTACATAGCGGTGCTTAACTGTAAATAGCCAGTGGGATTTTGTAGAGTAGTCTTGTAAAGAATCGTGTTCAAACGCACTTGTAGATAGCCACTGTATCATGAATGAGCGTCTGTGTTAGCTCGCCGCTAAAGGTCCCCCTCCCTCTCTGTGCTCCTGCTGTGTCTCCCGCCCCTTACGTCACTGCTTGCTCGATGTCCGTTGTCTGTGATTGGCTGACTGTGACGTGTGCATGATGGGGAAATCGTGAGTAACTTGCATACGGGGAGGGAATAAAAATGTGTTTTTGAGTGTGGGAGATGGAGAGTGAATCTGTGAAGTGAAGAGAGCTGAATATCTGGTGCTGTACATTGCTTGCTTGATTAATTTTGCCTAATAAAACGAAGCTCAGCTGGAGCGATTCGAGCACGAAAATCTCGTGTCTGCCTCATCTGTGACAAAGGATCGTCACAATATGATATTTTAATTTACAACAATACTTTTAATGAATTACTACATGGGTATTCTACCAGAAAGTATTCAACAACTCATTTCACTTTGGCAAACCTGTACTGTAAATATACCATAAGGCCCAATTCTATCAGAATAAGAAACATTGTCACTACTTTAAATGAGTAAAGTGCATCAGTTAGCTCGTTAGCTGGCAAGTGTGCAATGCAAGCAGACTAGCTCAGAGAGCTAACATTAGCCGGGAAAAAAATGAGTTAGCTAGCTAGCGAACAACGTCAGCTAACATTCTTTGACACTATTCACACCATGGAACTATAACCAGAGACCTTCCAAGTCTTAAATCGACTTTGCTATAACTCTATGACCCACACAAACAACGTTAACTAACTTTAACAGTCCTCACGCAAATGACATTCACACACTGCCATATTTAAAATCTGTAATTAATTTACAAGCAAGTTAGCTCAGAGATGATCTAACGTTAGCCGTTAGCCAGTGAGCTCGCTAAAATTACGTTGATACATCGCCAAACACATCGAATCAACTGCACCGTAATATTGATTTGACCCAACTTTCTCTGTCAGAACATTCAGCTGTTTTATTGGCTAACGTTTCAACTTGTGTTTTACTGCGCCATGAAATCCTAAATTCACCACCTAGCTACATCTCGCGAGCTCAGTTTGAAACTAGGGGTGGGATGGGTAGGAAGTGTAGAACGATGCTGATTTTCAATTGACAAGCATTTAAGCCCTCATACAAGTTCGCAAAATCTAACGTTAGAGAGGGCTAAAAATGATTTCAGAAAATAATAATAATAATAATAATTTAAATTAGCCGCTTCCTTTTCCGTGTAATCACTCTCGTTGGTGGGAAACGCATCGCAGCCTGTGGGACTTTGAGGGTGGGTTTTTTTAAATTTTTTTATCCAACAACGTGAACCAATATTTTGTGGTATTCGTACAGTAAAACTAATATACTGAACGTATTTACTCGTATTTATTGTTATAGGCTGCGATGCGGCATTGAAAAAATGTGTGCTGCCAAAACGTCTCAGTTCCAAACTATGCGGCCCGGCGGCATCAAAATTTACTACAGGATTTCTAATACTTCTCACTTACTTTTACATTGTCGGGGTATTTAATACATTTTATTCAATCCTATTGGCTTTTGTTCGTGAAATGCTGTCGGCCATTCACAACTAGAGGACAGAATCATGCGACGGATCATTTGCCAATAATGTTGCGTTGTTTGTGTAAACTATATGCTTAGTAGGTCTAGGCTATAAATGAAGACAAGTAGCCTACTTGCGCCATTTACAGTTTTGTATTCCTGTCGGCATTATGACTGATTCGTCAAGACGCGTTTGGATCATCGGCAGCTCGCTGATCGCCAGGCTGCAGGCTCATTTAGGAGCTTTTGGACTGGACCCGAACTTGGGGCTAAATTGCCAGATCACCTGGGATGGCAGAGGGGGCAGAAGGTGGGAGCACTTAATCAGAATCAGAATCAGAATCAGAATCAGGTTTTATTGCCAAGTAGGTTTACACATACGAGGAATTTGTTTTGGTCAGGTGGTGCATAACAGTGAACATAAAATAAGATAAATAAAATGAAATAAACATAGTGCAATAAAAACATAACAGACATAAAATAACATAAACATAGTGCAAACGGTAAACAGTAAACAATAAACAATAGTGCAAGGGGATAAAGTGTTATAAGTACAGGTGCTGTCTGTTTGGTGTCCGTGGGGGTCAGGATAACAGTACAGTATCAGTGGGGGTCCCGGGCCTTGTTGATGAGGCCAGCTGCAGTCGGGAAAAAACTGTTCTTGTGTCGTGAGGTTTTGGTCCTGATGGACCGCAGCCTCCTGCCGGAGGGGAGTGTTTGAAAGAGTTTGTGTCCAGGGTGGGAGGGGTCGGCCACAATCTTTCCTGCCCGCCTCAGGGCCCTGGAGGTGTGCAGGTCCTGGAGGGATGGCAGATTGCAGCCAATCACCCTCTCAGCAGCGCAAATGATACGCTGCAGTCTGCCCTTGTCCTTGGCAGTGGCAGCAGCGTACCAGATGGTGATGGAGGAGGTGAGGATGGACTCAATGATGGCAGTGTAGAAGTGCACCATCATTGTCATTGGCAGGTTGAACTTCTCAGCTGCCGCAGGAAGTACATCCTCTGCTGAGCCTTCTTGGTGAGGGAGGTGATGTTCAGCTCCCACTTGAGGTCCTGGGTGATGATGGTGCCCAGGAAGCAGAAGGACTCCACAGTGTCGACTGGGGAGTCATGCAGGGTGATGGGGCGGGTGGGGCTGCGTTCCTTCTGAAGTCCACTACCATCTCTACTGTCTTTAGGGCGTTGAGCTCCAGGTTGTTATGGCTGCACCAGGACACCAGATGTTCAATCTCTCTCCTGTAGGCAGACTCATCCCCACCAGAGATGAGTCCAATGAGAGTGGTGTCGTCTGCAAACTTCAGGAGCTTGACTGACTGATGATTGGAGGTGCAGCTATTGGTATACAGGGAGAAGAGTAGAGGAGAAAGGACGCAGCCTTGAGGGAGCCGGTGCTGATGGTCCGGGAGTCGGAGACGTGTTTCCCCAGCTTCACGTGCTGCTTCCTGTCAGACAGGAAGTCGGTGATCCACCTGCAGGTGCAGTCAGGCACGTGCAGCTGGGAAAGCTTGTCCTGTAGTAGAGCCGGGATGATGGTATTGAAGGCGGAGCTGAAGTCCACAAACAGGATCCTGACATAGGTTCCTGCAGTGTCCAGGTGCTGGAGGATGAAGTGGAGGGCCATGTTTACAGCATCGTCCACAGACCTGTTGGCTCTGTATGCGAACTGCAGGGGGTCCAGGAGTGGGTCCGTGATGGTTTTGAGGTGGGACAGTACAAGGCGCTCAAAAGACTTCATTACCACAGAGGTCAGGGCGACGGGTCTGTAGTCATTGAGTCCTGCGGTCCTTGTTTTTTTGGGGACGGGGATAATGGTAGAGGTCTTGAAGCAGGCTGGTACGTGGCATGTCTCCAGTGAGGTGTTAAAAATGTCTGTGAACACCGGAGACAGCTGATCGGCACAGTGCTTCAGGGTGGAGGGAGAGACAGAGTCTGGTCCAGCTGCTTTGCGGGGGTTCTGTCTCTTGAATAATCTGTTAACGTCCCTCTCCAGGAGGGAGAGAGTCGTCATTGTGATAGGGGAGGGGGAGGGGGCCTCTGAGGTGGGTGATTGTAGAGAGGCCCGGGCTCCTGCTGAGATGGGGGAGGAGGAGCTGGTGGTCTGGAGCTGGTGAATGGGTTCACGGGGGATGGTGTCAGGACTGTCCCATTGTCTTTCAAATCGGCAGTAAAACTCATTCAGGTCGTTGGCCAGGCGCAAGTCATTAGTGGAGTGGGGGGCTTTCGGTTTGTAGTTGGTGATCTGTCTGAGGCCCTTCCAGACAGAGGCCGAGTTGTTTTCTGAGAACTGCTGTTGGAGTTTCTCAGAGTACAGTCGTTTAGCATCTCTCACCGCCTTGCTAAACCTGTATTTAGACTCTTTAAACCGGTCCTTGTCCCCACTCCTAAATGCTTCCTCCTTTGCCAGCCTTAGCTGTCTGAGTTTAGCTGTAAACCAGGGTTTGTCGTTGTTGTAGATAACCCTGGTGCGTGATGGTACACAGCTGTCCTCACAGAAGCTGATGTATGATGTCACAGCCTCTGTGTACTCATCCAGACTGATGGTAGCAGTCCTGAAAACATCCCAGTCAGTGCAGTCCAAGCACGTGCGAAGATCCTCCATAATGCCTCTTCTCCGCTCGAAACGGGCTGCCACCCGCGACGACCCAGATGTGATGGTGATTCACCTCGGTGGGAACAGTATTGGAACATATGGGAATTCGAGGATTACTCTGTTGCGACAAATGAAGGCAGATATCAGGGAAATCAATTTGCTATTTCCCAATACTAAATTGATGTTTTCCGACATCCTCCCTCGCTGGAACTGGCGGGGCCAGACCGCGCCTAGCGGATATGGCCTTGAAAGGACCAGACGAAGGCTAAACGGGGCCATGTTTGGCTTTATGTCAGACATGGGTATGGGTTGCATTATGCATCCCAACATTGCGCTTAAATCATTTAGACAGGGATGGGACACATCTAAATTTAGAGGGTAACCGGTTGCTTCTGAAAAATTAGCAAAGCCCTGGCCTTAGCGCTCTGATGATGGTCTTATTGTAACGCCCCAAAGGCTCTTTTAAGAGCCACCCACTTTTTTAAAAATAGCATTATTCCTGTAAACGGCGCGCATGTAGACTCCCGGTGCTGCGTTAGCTAACGCTAGCTAACTAGGTAGCCTACGTTAGCTCTACCTATTAGCTAGCTACGTTAGCTAACGTTCTGGCTAACGCCCGGCGAACAAATGTTCTAAACAACTAATTTATTCGTAGTGATTAGAAATGTGTCCTTTGGCAGAAGGTTTGCTAAGACTTTCGTTTTCATACGTAAATTCTGTAGCGGTGGCTAGCTGTAAGTACATATCAGCGTGCTGTCCGTTGTGTTGATAAAAACGTACCGCTGGTCTGGGAAGGTGCATAGGTATAAGCACTCGCCTACCACTGCAGAGACACGGGTTCAATCCCCGGCAGCGGTACTTCCGGCTTGATCAGACGTCCCTACGAACACAGTTGGCAGTGGGAAGCCGGTGAGGGTGAGTCCTCATCGTTGCATTAGCCTACTGGTTGGGCGCCTGTTCAGTAGGGAGGAGATCTGGGGGAGATATCGTGAACCTCCGCACGCGTTACGCTCTACCAGTGAAAGTCCCCAGACTGACAGATGACAGTGCATCGACCAGGACTGTGATACACACGGAGAATTGGCATAAGAAGTAAATTGGGGGAGAAAATGGCACACACATAAAAAAGCGCGCATGTTAATGTAATTATGAAGTAGTCTACAGACAGTGATATTTTCAGTGTGAAAAGTAAATCATGTGCCTCAACAATCTGAACTTTCATGTAATTGTGAATAATTATACATTTTACCAGGCATTTCAATAAACTCGTAGTTAAACATGTTAAATAGCCTGTATGAATTCTTGTTGTTTTTGTCTATTTATTAATCACTAATCATGCACCGATGCACCGCAAGTAGCCTAGCGTCTCCCTGGCTTGCCAGTGCCTCCTCTCGCTGGAACAGAGGCACGCACTGCTAGCTACTGCCAGCTGTGTTCGCTCTCTCTCTCGCGCCTTGGTCGGAATCCTCCTGTAACACCTGACAATTTCTTGAAGACGGAAAATGAATTTTATTATTCTTTCCATAAAATAATTTCTTACATTTTTTTTTTGCAATGTAGTCCACCACACAGAAGTGGAATATAGGCTACTGTCCAAACAAAAGTTGAGTCCAGTTAAAAATAAAAACCGCGCCAGTCAAAACAAACGGAATCACCTTGATCTCTCATCGAAGTGCCGCAATGTACAAAAACTCTGAGAGTTCAATATCAGGTCACCAATTCACTTGGTATTCCAGGAGAGACGGTTGTGTAACCAAAAGCCTACGATACAAATCTTTATATTTTAATCTATTTTGCTCGTATTTCATATTGTCCTTCGGCAGAAGATTTGGTAAGATTTTCGTTTTCATACATACATTTAATATTGTCGAGGTAAGACAGAAAAGACGGTGGTAACGTTAGTTGGCAGACTCCCGGTGCTGCGTTAGCTAACGCTAGCTAACTAGGTAGCCCACGTTAGCTCTACCTATTAGCTAGCTACGTTAGCTAACGTTCTGGCTAACGCCCGGCGAACAACTGGACTGAACAACTAATTTATTCGTAGTGATTAGAGATGTGTCCTTTGGCAGAAGGTTTGCTAAGACTTTCGTTTTCATACATAAATGCTGTAGCGGTGGCTAGCTGTAAGTGCATATCAGCGTGCTGCCCGTTGTGTTGATAGAAACGTACCGCTGGTTAACGCTAGAAGTCTACTTACACCACTATATCACCGAGGTTCAGAAAATGTAAGCCCGTGTTAATTATATTATGGTTAATTTTATTGTGTGAATTCATTTAACTGGATGTTTCTACGGCGGCGATCGAGCGGATTCATTATATTATTTTCAGTTAAAATCATTTAACTAAAGGAGTACCATGGTGATTTTCACTTTCTCGGTTTTATGTGCTATTTGCACAAGAGGCATTGAAGAAACACAATGAGCAATGTATTAAATATGTCCGTTCTGTATTTTTGGAGAAACATGCGTTTTAAATTCATCGTCCTATTTTCAACCGGTTGAGAAAGTTGTCATTTTGCTACGTCACGAATACAGTAACCACTCCTATTTCCACGCCCCGCAAAGAAATATGACAGGACACACTGTCCTGCTGTTCAGACATTACAACTATTTGACTAACGTTAGGTTCACTTAAATTAGAGTGCCTTTAGATTATGTCTGGTCATATTCATTTAGCTAGCTAGGTAACGTTAGCTAGCTAGGAGGTTTGCTTTCATAAGGCAATGTTATCGATAACGTTAGCTTGCTAGTTTGCTTTTATGAGGACGTTATAGTTGTGCTTTTATCTTAACTTGGCTAGCTAGATAGCAAAAATTATAACTGGATACAAGTCAACGTCCTTACCATAGCTATCTATCGATACTTGATATACTACTAAGCTAGCTAGCTTGTGAAAATTCAGTCTCCAAAACAGATACTGTAAAAAATATGGACAAAGCTACTGTGACGTCCCCATTGCCTCTCCGTGGGTCTGTAAAACACGTTTTGAAGCTCAACGGCGGTCGAGGCAATGTTCTCGATTTGGAGGCAAAACCATAGAGTTAAGCTGTCTTGTGATTTTGACAATGGATTGACAGTCCGGTTCGGAAAAGCCCATCAACCTGAACGAACGATTGCAGAACGAACTTGAGGCTAGCTGATTGTCTGCCGTTATGTTTTAAAATATATGATCAAATGTTTACGGAGTTTAATTTCCATCCGTGACTGTACAGTGTCATGTAATCACGTTATATGTATGAAATGAATCATACAATTATGTTCAGTTATCTTCAATTTATGTTTATCGGCAAAACGAATATGCTTAGCTAGCATATCAGCTTACAAGTGAGCTAGGTAAGCTATCCGTGGTTAGCTCACGCATTAGCAATATGAACTACAGGGGAAGAACATCTACTGCACTGATGGTCAATCAATCAGAGTTGTGTAGACTACTGGTGATTTGACTAGGCTAATTTTCATATATCTGCCTGGTAGACCTGCTGTTAACCAAGCAAGTTATCGTCGTTGGTTTTCGCCACAGTCAGTTAATGAGCCATTAACTGCTACTACTCCATCGCCGTTTATGGTGTTTACTTGCTGGGTGACGCTAGCTGACCGATCGTTCGTAAGTCACTTTTTACCGAATAAAAATTAACACTGTCAGCGGTGGTTTACAGCGGAGTAAATATGACAACGCACTTTGAAGAGCAAGTTTTCCCACCTGTTGCAAAAATAATGTACATTGAATTTCTAATTATTATTTTCTTGCTAGATTCTAGCTTTGTCACATTCGTGCAGCATAGCCCAGGTAGACATTTACGGAATGTACACGACTGACAAGCCGTCAAACACGTTTGACAGATGCAATATTTGCCGTTTAGGGTTAGCTAGCTAGTCAAATGGGTTGGTAGCCTATGCTAGTCCAGTAGCCTATGCTAAAACAGTTCGCAACTTCGGCTACCAAGCCATTTGACTAGCTAGCTAACCTTAACCGGCAAACATTCAATCTGTCAGACGTGTTTGGCGGCTTGTCAGTCGTGTACATTCCGTAAATGTCTACCTGGGCCATGCTTCAAGCATGTGACAAAGCTACTATATTCCCGATTTTGGGATAAACACTTTTTCAGTTTCACGAAGCGAATTAAGTGTCTCAAGGTTCATTTGCTGAAATCACACACACAGAATTTAACGAAATTAACCATCTTGGCATTTAGAAAGGAATATGTTTTTAGCATTTAAGAGACCGACAAGCTGGGCATTTAAGACAGTGGTTCTCAGAATCGGTTCTGGGGGCTCCTTGCGTATATTGGCTTTTCTCCATTGGTTTTGATGATTTACAAGAAAAAAACGATAGCCTAATAATAATTAGAAATTCAACGTAGGCTACATTATTTTTGTCTTCATGCACCAGGTGGAAAACTTGCTGTACAAAGTGCGTTGTCATATTTACACGCCTGCAGATCAGTTATTAAAATACTTGGTAGATTTATTAATAACCGCTGACAGTGTTAATTTTTATTCGGTAGAAAGTGATTTGCGAACGATCGGTCAGCTAGCGTCACCCAGCAAGTGAACACCACAAACGGCGATGGAGTAGCTAGTAGTAGCAGTTACTGGCTCATTAACTGACTGGCGAAAACCTACGACGATAACTTGCTCGGTTAACAGCAGATCTACCAGACAGTTATACGAAAATTAGCCTAGTCAAATCACCAGTAGCCTACACATCTCCGATTGATTGACCATCAGTGTAGTCAATGTTCTTCCCCTGTTCATATTGCTAATGCGTGAGCTAACCACGGATAGCCTACCTAGCTCACTGGCAAGCTGATATGCTAGTTAAGCATATTCGTTTTGCTGAGAAACATGAATTGAAGATAACTGAACATAGCCTAATTGTATTTTTAATGTCATACATATAACGTGATTACATGACAGTACAGTCACGGATGGAAATTAAACTCCGTAAACATCTGATAATATATTTTAAAACATAACGGCAGACAGTCAGCTAGCCTCGTTCAGGTTGATGGGCTTTTCCGCACCGGACTGTCAATCAAATTGTAAAAATCACAGAGCGGCTTTTAAACTCTGTGGTTTTGGCTCCAACTCCAAAATGGCCGCGCCCGCCATTGAGCTTCAAAACGTATTTTCGGAGACCCACGGAGAGTCAATGGGTGACGTCACAGTAGCTTTGTCCATATTTTTTACAGTCTCTGATTGTAGCTCAGTCCTCCGCACTAATCCGGAAGTGACGCAAGCTGTACCTCATTGGTCCAGAACAAATATTGGCACTGTGCCCAAATGACGCAATAAATCATGAAATCGACCCATGGACAGTCATAAGACGAATAAAATACACCTATTATGACTATTTGTTCTTGTGAGAAAAAAATATTGATTTTGTATTTTGTATTTTGTCGCATTTGTACCGTAGACTTACATGGAAACCGGGTATGAAAACACCTATACTGGAGCCATCTGTAGTGACGCTAGTGAGCAACCAGGAACTACAACACCAGGAAATGAGCTTCAAAAACGAAGTCTGGTTTTGTCCGCTTGCTCCCAAAGAGATCGCGTATCATGGGGGTAGCTATGGTAACGGGGCACGGTCTGTCAATCATAGCTAACTGACAGTTCTCATTACCATGCCCAGACGGTTCGGGTGAATTTTCATAGTGGGAAATTTAGGCTTAGAAAAATACGTTTTAAAGTACATTGAAATGACTTAAGAATAAAAAAAAATTATGCACATTTGTTTTGTTGTTGCCTGAAGACAACTGGGAAGTGTCACGTTCAACCACCATGGTACTCCTTTAAAAGATTTAATTCAATCTTCTACAACAAAACAAACGTGCATAATTTTTTTATTCTTCAGTCATTTGAATGTACTTTAAAACGTATTTTTCTAAGCCTAAATTTCCCACTATGAAAATTCACCCGAACCGTCTGGGCATGGTAATGAGAACTGTCAGTTAGCTATGATTGACAGACCGTGCCCCGTTACCATAGCTCTGGATAAGAGCGTCTGCCAAATGCCTGTAATGTAATGTAATGTAATGTAATAGCTACCCCCATGATACGCGCTCTCTTTGGGAGACTGAATTTTCACAAGCTAGCTAGCTTAGTAGTATATCAAGTATCGATAGATAGCTAAGGTAAGGAAGTTGACTTATATCCAGTTATAATTTTTGCTATCTAGCTAGACAAATTAAGATAAAAGCACAACTATAACGTTCTCATAAAAGCAAACTAGCAAGCTAACGTTATCGATAACATTGCCGTATGAAAGCAAACCTCCTAGCTAGCTAACGTTAGCTAGCTAGCTAAATGAATATAACCAGAAATAATCTAAAGGCACTCTAATTTAAGTGAACCTAACGTTAGTCAAATATTTGCATTGTCTGAACAGCAGGAAGGTGTGTCCTGTCAGATTTCTTTACGGGGTGTGGAAATAGGAGTGGTTACTGTATTCGTGACGTAGAAAAACGACAACTTTCTCAACCGGTTGAAAATAGGACGATGAATTTAAAACGCATATTTCTCCAAAAATACAGAACGGACATATTTAATACTTTGCTCATTGTGTTTCTTCAATGCCTCTTGTGCAAATAGCACATAAAACCGAGAAAGTGTGAAAATCACCATGGTACTCCTTTAAGGTTAGCTGTGTATATATTCCGCTTGGCCACAGTGAGTGAAACTAGACGATCCGAACGTATAGTTGCTATGTAAATTACGTCAAAATGATTCAGCCTTGTTGTTTGCTACCTAAACTTCACGGTCCCGACTTTATCATTGATGGAATTTTGGGAAAGTGCGAGCTAAAAGGCCACAAAACAGTCAATATATCACATTAATATTCCATATAAGTACAATCGCTGTTCACAATACGTTAATGTAAGGCTAAACTGGTATTTTAATCACAATAGCCTACTTATGTTAATTTCCGAAAATTTATTTTTCGATGTCCTCTCTAATTCAGGGTGATATAGAAGAGCTCCCGGTGTATTGACCACCCACCTTCCTCATCACAGCAGGTTTGTAATTTGTGTAACGATTAGTTGCATTTAATTGTGGTAAGATATCAAGTATAGCCTATAGGCCTATAGTAGATAGATCAGAAGGGGACTTAGGTTGTCATTGTGATTAGAGGACAACAGTTGTTGCAGCGTACTGCGCCAGTTTTTTTTCTCTTTTTTTCTAGAGTCGACTGGACATTCAGCAGGCCTACCATTGGAGGACTACAGTTGGTGCAGAAAGGGTTCCAGTTCTGCCCTCTACAGTTCGGTAGAGGCGTGGTACAGGTATGTAATTCATATTATACAGAATTTAGCATTTGAGCTGTTTCAACTGGGAAAATATTATGTGTAAAGAATAAACCACGACGGACTGTCCCGTTATTGGAAAATAATGTACGACGGCGGTGGTGATACCAAAAACTGTGGTAGTTCGATTTACACTATTGTTAAGCGAAAACCTCTGGTCGTTAATTCTATGAAAACGAATTCTATCAAGAAAAAATTGTTCATTCTCATTTTATACCATACAATTAGCAGCAATGCTGGTCATTTTTGTCATTAGCATACATTATTTAAGAAAACTGTGAGAAACAATAACTCTATCAAATTCATCACCCTAGTACTGTCTTGCATTTTAAATTGGTGTTGTTGTGCAGTGTAGACATAGCGTCTTACTGAAACCGGGTTTGAATGCCAGCTAGCTTTATGATGGTTCGACGTCACTGGTCATCTGGCTAATATTAAAATTCTGGGTTTTAGGTCAGAATCGTTTCAAGTCATGGTTGTTATTATCCCAGCTAGCTAGTCAGCTAACTACAGAATTATGTTCAAAACAGCGGTTACTATAAACGCAATCGTTCACAAAGATACGGATGAAAATGCGTCCCGTAGCCATGAGTTAAATATGGGAACGCCTATTCTACTGTCCAGGTAGGCTAAGGGACGATTCCGTATTTTGCAGGATGATTGGCGACCCTAAATAAAGCTAGCAACAGTAACTAGAAATGTGATTCAATGTTGTCATGAATTGTGAAATTGGACATTGAAAACAGGAGGGGATGTAACAACAATTCAAATTCTAAAGAGCAAAGTTGGTGTTTTAACTGCTTTAGAATGCTGTATTTTGTAACGCATTGATTTTAGAACTGTTAAAAGGCCAAGGTGTCCCTTTACTGAGAATTAATTCCCACCCTTGGACCAATCAGAATTGAATATTCAGCCAAGCCCTTGTATAAATATAATTAAGAGATTCACTGTATTAGATTGGTTGAATTATTTTAAAGAGGCATGTCACCCATTTTAAGAATTCACGCATTTTCTTACTGTGGCCCAGGACAGTTCAGGAGTTATTGGAGAAGTTGGTGCAGAAACAGTGTTCCAGTTCTGCCCTCTACAGTTTGGTAGAGACGTGATTACAGGTATGTAATTAGTATTATACAGAATTTAGCATTTGAGCTGTTTCAACTGGGAAAATTATTATCTGTAAGGAATAAACCACAACAGGCTGTCCGTTATTGGAAAATAATGTACGACGGGGATGGTGATGTGGCCGAGGCAAAGCCGAGATGTTATAACATATTTTAACGTTAGAATATGTTTTAACATTTAAAACATATTCTAACAGTTTTGGATAAGTTTAACAATATTAAACTTATCCAAAATTGTTAATTGGTTTTCCCTGCTGTATTCATGAGGTCTGTACTGCTCTGCTCATTACTAGATACAGTATTTAAAGGCAAATAAGATGATTATATAACTTCCTGGTTAGCGTTAATATTTAAAGACTCGTCTGATCTGTACATTATCTATCACAGTGGTTCCCAAACTCGGTCCTGGAGTTGCCCTGTGTATGCTGGTTTTTGTTCCGACCACAATTGCAATACCAGAATTTTAACAAGTTGTTCATTTTTCTTAATTAGGTGCTCATCGTGTTTACAGGGATTATTAACCCACTTAAGCCACATCATGTCAAAATAGCCATAAACAATAAAGTTACCATGTTCATAATGTGCCTATTGTGCTTTCTTGCAAACAATTATATAGAAGAGAAGAAACATATTCAAACGTTAATTTGCTCTTAAAACAATATTAAACTCATTCAAAAGTGTTAATTGGTTTTCCCTGCTGTGTTCACCAGGTTTGTACTGCTATGCTTATTACTAGATACAGTATTTAAAGGCAAATAAGATGATTATATAATGTCCTGGTTAGTGTTAATATTAAAAAACTTGTCTGATCTGTCCATTATCTATCACATCATTTAGTGATAACATCATGCCACGCCGGGGGAAGAGATCTGAGGCTGCAAAGCAACGCTGGGCTAAGTTTGACGTTTCAGACCCTCGGTTCCAGAGTCCACAACCACACAGTAGCAATCAAGTCATGGAGGTATGTGACAGGCAATGTAAACAGGAGGTGTGTAGTCCACCTGTGGTGTCATCCCCACGCACAGCTCAGTATCGTGCACAGACTGAGGTTCAAGAGGTCAACAGCAGTGTGCAGGTAATAGACCTTTCTGATAATCATACCGTACAAGAAGCATGCGCCCCACCACCCTCTGTGATCTCTGTGCAGGCGTCCCATAGTCAGGATTATAGTGACTATGAACCTGAGTCAAGGAATCGTCAGTGTACATGCATGGCTCTGACATTTCTGGCACACCACAATGAGGCTCATGAATTGAAGGAGGCTGATCTTGACAAGATACTGGACAAGGGAGACAGTCTGTATAAGAAAACTATAAAACAGCTAAAAAGTGAAAATAGGTTCCGCAACTACTACTTGACCTTGGAGGAAACACCACTCACTGTCGCAACCGAGCACCATGAGTACAGGGTGCAAAGATCTGCAGTGGAAATGGGGTACATGAGGGCCAAGGGAGATCCTGGCACAGAGGATTGGTTTCAAAATCTTCGCACAAGACTTCAGTGTCTGTCTGCAGGTGTTACACATGCACTGCTTACAGTATCACCATATACCATTGCCGTGTTCAGAGACAAGTCTGGGAGATATGGACTGTTTGACTCTCATAACAGAGATGCTGATGGGCTACCTGTGCCTGGAGGAAAAGCTGTAATGATGACCTTTACACATTTGGATGACCTAATTGAAAAGATTGACCGGTTGAATGCCTTGCTATATTGTGGGTCTATTGACAGAAAACAGTTTGACTTCATGCCGGTGACATTTGCACATGCAAAGGCTCTGTCACATCGTTTGCCTTCCCTACAAGTGCAATCTGAAAACCTGCATGACAAAAGGCCTGTGGAAGTGAAGGTGACACCAACTGCCGAACATGAAACAGACACTGGACTCTCAACCAGCCAACATTCTCTCCAGTCAGTCAATGCACTGTCCACACATGTGATGTCAAAGGCTACACAGGTTACAACATCTAAAAAACTCAGTAAACAGCAAAGAAAAAAACAAATGAAGAAACAAAGAAAAGACAGAAAATCTCAGAGAGAGCGATACAGAAGAGAAGCAGATTTCAGGGAGAAGAAGAAGGAATCCATCACCATCAAATACAAAACAGATCTACATTTCAGGTTGAAACAGAAGGAATCCATAACAAGGAGATACCTAACGGATCCACATTTCAGGATGAAGCAGAAGGAATCCATTACGAGGAGATACAAAACGGATCCACATTTCAGGATGAAGCAGAAGGAATCCATTACGAGGAGATACAAAACGGATCCACATTTCAGGATGAAGCAGCAGGAATCCATTACGAGGAGATACAAAACGGATCCACATTTCAGGATGAAGCAGCAGGAATCCATAACGAGGAGATACAAAACGGATCCACATTTCAGGATGAAGCAGCAGGAATCCATAACGAGGAGATACAAAACAGATCCACATTTCAGGATGAAGCAGAAGGAATCCATAACGAGGAGATACAAAACAGATCCACATTTCAGGATGAAGCAGAAGGAATCCATAACGAGGAGATACAAAACAGATCCACATTTCAGGATGAAGCAGAAGGAATCCATAACGAGGAGATACAAAACAGATCCACATTTCAGGATGAAGCAGAAGGAATCCATAACGAGGAGATACAAAACTGATCCACATTTCAGGATGAAGCACAAGGAAAGCATGAAGGAATCCATCATCATCAAATACCGAACTGATCCACATTTCAGGATGAAGCAGAAGGAAAACATAAGAAGGAGATACAAAACAGATCCACATTTCAGGATGGCCCACAAGCTGCGCTGTTCATTGAAAATAAGAATAAAATACAGAGAGGTGAATAAAGTCATGCTTCAAAAGCGCATTGATGAAAAAAATAGGCTACTTCAGAGAGCTATAGCCACTTTCCAGGAACACATTAAAGCTGGGCCAACTTTTGTATGCACAATGTGCCATCGCACCCTTTTCCCCAATCAAGTGCGATTTTGCCATCGATCTAATTACAAGAAGAATCCACGTGAGGTTGCTGCCTGTTTGACAGGGAAATATGTTCATGAGTGTGACTGTCAATGTGGAGGCCCAGACCAGTGCACTGTGCCTGATGAAAGGAGAAAGGAGTGGATTTGTTACACCTGTGATTCCCATTTAAAGGCAGGAAACAGATCATGCATAGCTGTGGCAAACAACTTGGAGCTGGCACCTATTCCCGCAGAGCTCTGCAATTTGAATGTGCTGGAAAGACAACTCTTAGCCAAAATACTGCCATTTGCCAAGATTGTCACACTTCCTAAAGGTCGACAGACAGCTGTACATGGTGCTGTCGTCTGTGTGCCATCTGAGGTGGAAACCACGGTAAACACCTTACCCAGACTGCCCAGCTCATCCCATTTGTATAGAGTGAAGCTAAAAAGACATCTGAATTACAAAGGCCATCAGCACTTTCACACTGTTAATATGAGAAATGTAGTAGCAGGCTTGTCCAAACTCATTGATACACACCCCGAGTACAGAGACATTTCAATCAGAGATGATGCAGCAATGTATAATGAAACCATTGAAGACCTGCTACAAGACCCACCCACTGATGACAACGTACAGCAAAATCAACCAAATTATGTCATGGAATTTGACAGTTGTGATGAGACCGAAATGATGGAGATACAAGACTGTATTGAAAATGTCAATCCATCGCAGGTGCAGCATGCAAGCTCAACATCTGCTAACGAGCAACATGAAAGTCAGGATAAACAACCACCTAGTGCAGAGGATGAGCAAGCTGCACTGAGACCTGGAGTGGGCCTAGATAGTTGCTTGCAACCAGCTGACATTGGACACGAGACATTGACATATGGTGATGGCATATTCAGCATTGCCCCTGCACAAGGAAACAAGCCTGTCAGCTTCTTCAGGGTCCCTAAACTTGAAGCAATGGCCTTCCCTGTTCAGTTCCCTACTGGAGAGAATACATTGGATGCGGCAAGAAAAGTCAAACTATCCCCAAGCATGTATTTCAACGCAAGACTTTTCTGTGTTGACAATCGTTTTGCAAGAGACCAAAGCTACCTGTTCTTTGCACAGTTTGTCACAGAGACACACATGGCCAAAAACAGCATGTCCATTCAGTTAAGGAAAGGTAAACCCATTACCCGGGATGGACGCAAAATAAACAATAAGATGTTACAGGACAAGCGTGAGGTTGAGAGACTGGTGAGAAACAGAGATGCAACAAGATTCATGCAACCACTGAGAGGGACTCCAGCTTACTGGGAGAAAACTCTTAAGGATTTGTTTGCCATGGTCAGACAATTGGGGACGCCTACCTTTTTCTGACCTTCTCTGCCGCAGAATTCCGATGGCGGAATTTATAACTGCAATCAAATCGCAGCAAGGTCACGGGTGAATTTTGATGAGCTGGACTGGGCTGAAAAATGTGACATTCTCAGAAGCAACCCAGTGACCACCATGCGTATGTTTGACAAGCGAGTTGAAGCTCTGATGAGAGAACTGCTGCTGTCTCCTGCTCATCCAATTGGTCAGGTTATCGATTTCTTTTACCGGGTAGAATTTCAGGCCAGAGGAGCCCTCATATACATATGCTGTGTTGGGTAGAAGGAGCTCCGGTCTTTGGAGAAGACCCCGACCACAGAATATGCAAGTTTGTGGACCGCTACATCTCATGCCAGTTGCCTGACGTAGACAAACAACCGTTACTTCACAGCAAAGTCACAGAGGTTCAAATGCACAGCAGAACTCATTCCAAGTCCTGCAAGAAAGGTAAAGGGCATGCAGATTTGGATTTCCAAAACCACCTATGCGAGAAACACGAATAACTTACCCGAAGCCAGAAAGTGACAAAGACGAGGGTGAAGGTACAAGTAAAACAAAAAACAAAGCAATGAAAAGAGCAAAGCAAAATGGCAAAGGACATACAATGACAACACAAGCAGCCATGAATAAACTCAAACCACTGTGGGATCTGCTGAACGACTCCAAAGCACAAGTGGACAACTTGTCTCAGCTACTGGCACAGTGTAATTTGACTTATGACGAGTACAGCTCGTGTGTTGAGGGAAATGACGAATGAAAGCGTCATTGTAATGAAGCGTGAAGTTAAGGACTGCTGGGTGAATAACTACAATCCACATTTGCTGACAGCCTGGAATGCCAACATGGACATCCAGTACATTCTTGATGAGTATGCTCTCCTCATGTACATGCTCAGCTACATAACCAAGCCAGAACATGAGATGAGTGAATATCTCGGAAAAATAATCAGTGACCTAGGCCCAGAAAGTGTGCCTGAACGAGAGGAAATGAAACAAATCCTTCAAGCCTACTCAAAACACAGAGAAGTCAGCGCTCAGGAGGCTGTGGCGCGTACGTGCAGCCTGAAAATGAAGATGTGCTCACGTGATGTTGTGTTCCTGCAAACAGATGAGAACGCACTAAGAATGAGTCTCCCGCTCGGCATGCTGCAGAACAAACCAGAAGATTCTGAGAATGTGTGGTATTTGTCAGGTATTCCCGACAAATACAGAGCCAGACCCGAAACACCAGAGTTTGAAAACATGTGTCTAGCTGAATTTGCATCCAATTACAGGATTGTCTATGGGAAGGAGGCAAAAGGCAAGAAGCGTATTATGCTGTTGAATGACATGGGAGTCATTCAGAAACGCACAAGAGGGAAGGCCGCAGTTATCAGATATGCTCGCTTTTCGGAAAAGAAGCAACCAGAGAAATTCTACGGCAACTTGCTTAAACTCTACCTCCCCCATCGCTCAGAGTCATCACTGAAAACAAACACTTTCCCCACACACCAAGAGTTTTACAAGTCTGCCTGTGTGACATTACCTGGATTGGACATTATCTGCCCGTGACTGCAATTGTTACACACAACAGAAAGAAATTTGAGAAACACAGTAAAGCGGTGGACAAAGCCATGGAGGACTTCATGAAGCATGGCCCTATTGAAGATGCATGGGCTAACTTTGCACCAGAAAGTGAGTTGGTTCAGTTGGAATGTATCGCTGAACGAAACGAAGATGACCTGAATGAGGACGAACAAGATGATGTCCCAGAGTACAGCCATCATGAAACTGGTGGAGTGATGCCGGCTGTGAAGGCCCCGCCAATGAGCCCTGATTTACTGCGCACAATGTGTCAAAACCTCAACCGGACACAAGCTTCCATATTTTACTCTGTTCGTGACTGGTGTATTGAACGTGTATGTGGCTTAAACCCTGAACAGTTCTTTTACTTTGTCACTGGTGGTGCTGGCACTGGCAAATCACACCTCATAAAGTGCATCTATGGTGAGGCAACAAGGATACTCCGTCAACTCCCCAGACTGTATGAGGAAGTGGACATATCCATGCCAACTGTTCTACTGACTGCATTTACAGGCACTGCAGCATACAACATTTCAGGCAACACTTTACATTCCCTCTTTAAGTTGCCAAGAAGCTTAAAGCCACCCTACCAAGGACTAGGAAATGCCTTGGATGAAGTGAGGCACAGCTGTCAAATGCAGAGATTATCATTATTGATGAGGTGTCAATGATTTCAAAGCCCCTGTTTGCCTACGTCAACTGGAGATTGCAACAAATCAAAGGCAGTAAGAAACCGTTTGGTGGTATGTCAGTACTAGCGGTAGGAGACTTTTACCAGCTCCCCCACTGGGAAAAAGTAAACCACTCTGCCTACTTGAGGAGGATACGGTTGACTTCTGGCAAAGCAACTTTCAGATGATCACGCTGACCGAGATCATGCGACAGAGAGATGATGCTGCATTTGCTGAGCTTTTGAATAGAATCAGAGTCAAGGAAAAGACAGATCCATTAAGTGACACTGACAAAGCTCTGCTTTCTCAGGCTGTGACCGACCCCACCCATTGCCCTAATGATGTCCTTCACATCTTTCCAACTAACAAAGAGGTTGCTGAGCACAATGCCAAAACTGTGTCTGCTCTCCATTCCCATGTTACGAACATAGATGCAGAGGATTACAAGAGAGATCCAAATACAGGAGAGATGAATAAACAACAAAAACCTTGTAAAGCACAGAAAAAAGATCTGCTTGACACACTACAAGTTGCAGAGGGTGCCCGTGTCATGATCACAAGGAACATCGATGTTGAAGATGGGCTAGTTAATGGGACGTTTGGCAAGATTGGTACAATAGTCACTCAGAAAAACAAAGATGCTACTACAGTAACCATGCTTGGGCTTGTGCTGGACAATGCACATGCAGGACAGAGATACCGTAAAAAAATATCTGGTGGTGCTGAGAACTTGGTGTACATAGAGAGGGTAGAGGAAAACCTGAGCAACAACAGAGTGGTTCGCAGGCAGTTTCCCCTCAAGCTAGCTTATGCATGCACAGCTCACAAAGTCCAAGGCATGACAACACAATCTGCAGTGGTTTCATTGAAACGGGTCTTTGAATCAGGCATGGCCTACGTTGCTCTGAGTAGAACAACTTCACTACATGGCTTGCACATCATTGACTTCAATGAGAGAAAGATATTTGCTGATCCTGCAATCACAGCTTCCCTGGAATCCATGAAGAAAGCCTCTTTGGACAGTGTTATGCCACTCTTAAATTATGTGCAGTCTACAAACCAAGCACAGACATTAAAAATTGTCCACCACAACACGGAAGGATTACCGGCTCATATTCAGGACATCAAACGACATCATGAGTTGCGACTTGCAGATGTTCTATGTTTTACTGAAACTCACCTCTCTGGCTGTTTCGTTGCTGAAAGTCTCCAGTTGGATGGTTACAACATGTTCAAACGCAACAGACAGCAGTCGTACACAACCCTTCCTCAGATTGCAGTAAGACTTGGTGGCGGTGTGGCTATCTACGTGAGAGACCATTACCAGGCTTGTGAAATGCACTACCTGCAAAATGTGACCGACCTAGAGTTTGTGGTTGTCAAGGTTGAGTCCCCTGTCAAAGCTTTGATCACTGCTGTGTACAGACCACCGGACTACAATCTTCGGCAATTCCTACCAAACCTGCAGGCGCTTTTGGAGTCTTTAGAAATTATGAATCACCAGCCTATCATAGTCTGTGGAGATTTTAATGAGGATTTACTTTCCAGTTCAAAGAAGCCAATATCTGAACTGTTTAACACAAAAGGATATACACAACTGGTCAAGGCAGCCACCACTGACAAGAACACACTGTTGGATCACATTTACATCTCAAGCCCACAACAATGTCTACAGTCTGGGCTATTACGCACATATTACAGCTATCATAGTCCCATTTACTGTGTTTTGAACTGCAATCTTGACTCCAACTAATTTGTGGTCCCAAACTCCACTCCCACCTATTTAGTTGTTTGCGCAATGGGGTTTCTGAACTGCTGAGCGGGCCTTTTCAAGCCAGCAGTGTCAGTCCTCATCCCCTACGCTCAAAGACCTCCTCACCCAAACCACAGACCTGCTCAGAAGTGGTCTATTCCATAACCTTTTGGTTGCTTGCGCAATGCGATTTCTGAACTGCTGAGCGGGACTGTGACAGCTGCCTGTGTTGGATTTTCTGGGGGCATTGGTTCGTTGTTTGGAGGAGCTGAACACGCAGCGCCGAATAACGTTCTCGTCGTCCGTGGAGAATTCTGCCCAGGAGTCGGCCTTGTTCTCTGGAGGGACTTTTTGTTCACCGCACGTAGGAGCTGAACACGCAGCGACATGTTGGGGTTCGAATTGTCTTTCTGGAGTTCCGGGTAGATTATCTGGAGAAGGCAGTATCTTCTTAGTTTGTCTTTTTGGTATACTCCTGATTTTATAAAAAATTAATAATACAGTTCTTGACTTAAAAAAAAAAAGAGAGGGAAAAAATGGGAGAAGATGCCTGCAGCCATCACAGGGCCTTTTCAAGCCAGCAGTGTAAGTCGTCATCCCCTATGCTCAAAGACCTCCTCACCACCTACAGCCAGTTTCTCACTCTGTAACTCAAGTACCCACTCCCGCCCAGAAATGGACTCTTCGCCACCATTGATGGGCAAACTGTCATTGTCTCACCTCAAAGACCTCCTCACCAAAACCACAAACCTGCTCATAAGTGGACTGTTCTGTGGCCTTTTGGTTGTTTGCGCAATGGGGTTTCTGAACTGCTGAGCGGGCCTTTTCAAGCCAGCAGTGTCAGTCCTCATCCCCTATGCTCAAAGACCTCCTCACCAGCTACAGCCAGTCTCTCACTCTGTAACTCAAGTAACCACTCCCGCCCAGAAATGGACTCTTCGTCACCATTGATGGGCAAACCGTCATTGCCTACCCTCAAAGACCTCCTCACCCAAACCACAAACCTGTTCAGAAGTGGACTGCTCTGTGGCCTTTTGGTTGTTTGCGCAATGGGGTTTCTGAACTGCTGAGCGGGCCTTTTCAAGCCAGCAGTGTCAGTCCTCATCCCCTACGCTCAAAGACCTCCTCACCAGCTACAGCCAGTCTCTCACTCTGTAACTCAAGTAACCACTCCCGCCCAGAAATGGACTCTTCGCCACCATTGATGGGCAAACCGTCATTGCCTAACCTCAAAGACCTCCTCACCCAAACCACAAACCTGCTCAGAAGTGTGCTATTCCATAGCCTTTTGGTTGTTTGCGCAATGGGGTTTCTGAACTGCTGAGCGGGCCTTTTCAAGCCAGCAGTGTCAGTCCTCATCCCCTACGCTCAAAGACCTCCTCACCAGCTACAGCCAGTCTCTCACTCTGTAACTCAAGTAACCACTCCCGCCCAGAAATGGACTCTTCGCCACCATTGATGGGCAAACCGTCATTGCCTAACCTCAAAGACCTCCTCACCCAAACCACAAACCTGTTCAGAAGTGGACTGCTCTGTGGCCTTTTGGTTGTTTGCGCAATGGGGTTTCTGAACTGCTGAGCGGGCCTTTTCAAGCCAGCAGTGTCAGTCCTCATCCCCTACGCTCAAAGACCTCCTCACCAGCTACAGCCAGTCTCTCACTCTGTAACTCAAGTAACCACTCCCGCCCAGAAATGGACTCTTCGTCACCATTGATGGGCAAACCGTCATTGCCTAACCTCAAAGACCTCCTCACCCAAACCACAAACCTGCTCAGAAGTGTGCTATTCCATAGCCTTTTGGTTGTTTGCGCAATGGGGTTTCTGAACTGCTGAGCGGGCCTTTTCAAGCCAGCAGTGTCAGTCCTCATCCCCTACGCTCAAAGACCTCCTCACCAGCTACAGCCAGTCTCTCACTCTGTAACTCAAGTAACCACTCCCGCCCAGAAATGGACTCTTCGCCACCATTGATGGGCAAACCGTCATTGCCTAACCTCAAATACCTCCTCACCCAAACCACAAACCTGTCAGAAGTGTGCTATTCCATAGCCTTTTGGTTGTTTGCGCAATGGGGTTTCTGAACTGCTGAGCGGGCCTTTTCAAGCCAGCAGTGTCAGTCCTCATCCCCTACGCTCAAAGACCTCCTCACCAGCTACAGCCAGTCTCTCACTCTGTAACTCAAGTAACCACTCCCGCCCAGAAATGGACTCTTCGCACCATTGATGGGCAAACCGTCATTGCCTACCTCAAGACCTCCTCACCCAAACCACAAACCTGTTCAGAAGTGGATCTCTGTGCCTTTTGGTTGTTTGCGCAATGGGGTTTCTGAACTGCTGAGCGGGCCTTTTCAAGCCAGCAGTGTCAGTCCTCATCCCCTACGCTCAAAGACCTCCTCACCAGCTACAGCCAGTCTCTCACTCTGTAACTCAAGTAACCACTCCCGCCCAGAAATGGACTCTTCGCCACCTTGATGGGCAAACCGTCATTGCTACCTCAAAACCTCCTCACCCAAACCACAAACCTGTCAGAAGTGGCTTCTCTGTGGCCTTTTGGTTGTTTGCGCAATGGGGTTTCTGAACTGCTGAGCGGGCCTTTTCAAGCCAGCAGTGTCAGTCCTCATCCCCTACGCTCAAAGACCTCCTCACCAGCTACAGCCAGTCTCTCACTCTGTAACTCAAGTAACCACTCCCCCCAGAAATGGACTCTTCGCCACCATTGATGGGCAAACCGTCATTGCCTACCTCAAAGACCTCCTCACCCAAACCACAAACCTGTTCAGAAGTGGACTGCTCTGTGAGCCTTTTGGTTGTTTGCGCAATGGGGTTTCTGAACTGCTGAGCGGGCCTTTTCAAGCCAGCAGTGTCAGTCCTCATCCCCTACGCTCAAAGACCTCCTCACCAGCTACAGCCAGTCTCTCACTCTGTAACTCAAGTAACCACTCCCGCCCAGAAATGGACTCTTCGCCACCTTGATGGGCAAACCGTCATTGCCTACCTCAAAACCTCCTCACCCAAACCACAAACCTGTTCAGAAGTGGACTGCTCGTGGCCTTTTGGTTGTTTGCGCAATGGGGTTTCTGAACTGCTGAGCGGGCCTTTTCAAGCCAGCAGTGTCAGTCCTCATCCCCTACGCTCAAAGACCTCCTCACCAGCTACAGCCAGTCTCTCACTCTGTAACTCAAGTAACCACTCCCGCCCAGAAATGGACTCTTCGCCACCGTTGATGGCAAACCGTCATTGACCTAACCTCAAAGACCTCCTCACCCAAACCACAAACCTGCTCAGAAGTGTGCTTTCCCATAGCCTTTTGGTTGTTTGCGCAATGGGGTTTCTGAACTGCTGAGCGGGCCTTTTCAAGCCAGCAGTGTCAGTCCTCATCCCCTACGCTCAAAGACCTCCTCACCAGCTACAGCCAGTCTCTCACTCTGTAACTCAAGTAACCACTCCCGCCCAGAAATGGACTCTTCGCCACCATTGATGGGCAAACCGTCATTGCCTAACCTCAAATACCTCCTCACCCAAACCACAAACCTGCTCAGAAGTGTGCTATTCCATAGCCTTTTGGTTGTTTGCGCAATGGGGTTTCTGAACTGCTGAGCGGGCCTTTTCAAGCCAGCAGTGTCAGTCCTCATCCCCTACGCTCAAAGCCTCCTCACCAGCTACAGCCAGTCTCTCACTCTGTAACTCAAGTAACCACTCCCGCCCAGAAATGGACTCTTCGCCACCATTGATGGGCAAACCGTCATTGCCCTCACCTCAAAACCTCCTCACCCAAACCACAAACCTGTCAGAAGTGGACTGTCCGTAGCCTTTTGGTTGTTTGCGCAATGGGGTTTCTGAACTGCTGAGCGGGCCTTTTCAAGCCAGCAGTGTCAGTCCTCATCCCCTACGCTCAAAGACCTCCTCACCAGCTACAGCCAGTCTCTCACTCTGTAACTCAAGTAACCACTCCCGCCCAGAAATGGACTCTTCGCCACCGTTGATGGGCAAACCGTCATTGACTCACCTCAAATACCTCCTCACCCAAACCACAAACCTGTTCAGAAGTGGACTGCTCTGTGGCCTTTTGGTTGTTTGCGCAATGGGGTTTCTGAACTGCTGAGCGGGCCTTTTCAAGCCAGCAGTGTCAGTCCTCATCCCCTACGCTCAAAGACCTCCTCACCAGCTACAGCCAGTCTCTCACTATGTAACTCAAGTAACCACTCCCGCCCAGAAATGGACTCTTCGCCACTATTGATGGGCAAACCGTCATTGCCTAACCTCAAAGACCTCCTCACCCAAACCACAAACCTGTTCAGAAGTGGACTGCTCTGTGGCCTTTTGGTTGTTTGTGCAATGGGGTTTCTGAACTGCTGAGCGGGCCTTTTCAAGCCAGCAGTGTCAGTCCTCATCCCCTACGCTCAAAGACCTCCTCACCAGCTACAGCCAGTCTCTCACTCTGTAACTCAAGTAACCACTCCCGCCCAGAAATGGACTCTTCGCCACCATTGATGGGCAAACCGTCATTGCCTAACCTAAAAGACCTCCTCACCCAAACCACAAACCTGCTCAGAAGTGTGCTATTCCATAGCCTTTTGGTTGTTTGCGCAATGGGGCTTCTGAACTGCTGAGCGGGCCTTTTCAAGCCAGCAGTGTCAGTCCTCATCCCCTATGCTCAAAGACCTCCTCACTAGCTACAGCCAGTCTCTCACTCTTTAACTCAAGTAACCACTCCCGCCCAGAAATGGACTCTTCGCCACCATTGATGGGCAAATCGTCATTACCTACCCTCAAAGACCTACTTTATCACTGCCTGAAAAACCTACCAAGTGCATCACCTACATCTCTGCCATCCTGTCAAATTGCCTCACCTCTGCTACTCGCATAACCTGCCTCACCAAGGCAGAATGTACCAGAGTAGAGAGAGTGAGAACTTTCCCTTTTGCTGTGACCTTGACGTGGTGGGAAAGCTTGCGTGCCCCAATGATCCTAGGTGCTATGCCAGCATGAGCAGATAGATGCTCAGGGTTTCAACCTTGCTGAACTAGACCCAGGTGAGAGGCCAGACTAACAACAGCAAACATACTCTGTCCTTGCAAATATTTTTGTAGGACACGGTAGCAAGGTCAGTAATTACACATGGTGGACGTCAAGAGCAAAACAGTTCTGGATATCCAACTGGTCCAGGTAAGGGAAATTGAAATCTCATCTTTTTCTATGCTCATATTGTGTATATATATATATATGTCGCAAATCAGCTCGTTGCCGTGATGTTATAGCACAAACACAGTACTCGTGTCTCTGCTCATACTACAGGCACTGTTCACTCTGTTCAGCACAAAGTCGACTTAGCATTAGCGGCAACCACACTTCACAATTTCTGCAGGAATTGTCTAGTTATTATTATTATTTATTCCGCCCATTTTTTGGACCGCTACTCCTCCCAGAGTTTTCGCACCACATACACGTGCAATATGTCAAATCGAGCGGCTTGATCGGGAATGGTGTGCTATTACTTTGTGGAAAGATTGGTTGCACGGTTTTTGAAAAATTTGAATTTTTGTGGGCAATTTTTCCCATAGAGAATGAATGGCGGAATGTTCACCTTTGTGATGTCACAATGCTCTGTCTTCTCACCCTTGTGATGTCACAATGCCCTGTCTTCTGGCAGCAGTACTCTGGTCTCTCTCTAGATTTGAACATTCTGCCATTCATCTCTATGGGAAAAATTGCCCAAAATTGTACAATGCCTCAATGGACATGTAGAGAGTCCTTTGTCCATTGGTGTAGATCAGCCTTGCCCCCCTTCCTGATTGGCCGATGTTTGATATTTCATAACTTTTGAACCGTTTGTCATAGAGAATATGGGTCGCGTCATTGGACTCAGTAAAGACCTAGCAACCGCCTAGAACTCATAGCAACCCCTAGCAACACCTGCAACCACCTAGAACCCTAGCAACGGCCTAGAACTCCATAGCAACCACCTAACACACACACTAGCAACACCTGGAACACATAGCAAATGCCTGCAACACCCTAGCAACTGGTATACACACCATAGCAACACCTAGCAACACCATAGAACCACGCACCTAGCAACACTAGCAACCCTAGCAACAATCTGGAACACCATAACAACTGCCTAGCAACACCCTAGCAACCACATGGAACACCATAGCAACGACCTAGCAACACCCTAGCAACCACCTGGAACACCATAACAACTGCCTAGCAACACCCTAGCAACCGCCTAGAACTCCATAGCAACCACCTAGCAACACCATAGCAACCGCCTAGAACTCCATAGCAACCACCTAGCAACACCCTAGCAACCACCTAGAACTCCATAGCAACCAACTAGCAACACCCTAGCAACCACCTAGCAACACCATAGCAACCACCTAGAACTCCATAGCAACCACCTAGCAACACCCTAGCAACCACCTAGAACTCCATAGCAACCACCTAGAAACACCCTAGCAACCGCCTAGAACTCCATAGCAACCACCTAGCAACACCATAGCAACCGCCTAGAACTCCATAGCAACCACCTAGCAACACCCTAGCAACCACCTAGAACTCCATAGCAACCACCTAGCAACACCCTAGCAACCACCTAGCAACACCATAGCAACCGCCTAGAACTCTATAGCAACCACCTAGCAACACCCTAGCAACCATCTGGAACACCATAGCAACCACCTAGCAACACCCTAGCAACCACTTGGAACACCATAACTGCCTACCAACACCCTAGCAACTACTTGGAACACCATAGCAACCACCTAGCAACACCCTAGCAACCACCTAGAACTCCATAGCAACCACCTAGCAACACCCTAGCAACGGCCTAGAACTCCATAGCAACCACCTAGCAACACCGTAGCAACGGCCTCAAACTCCTTAGCAACCACCTAGCAACACCATTGCAACCGCCTAAAACTCCATAGCAACCACCTAGCAACACCCTAGCAACCACCTAGCAACACCATAGCAACTGCCTAGAACTCCATAGCAACCACCTAGCAACACCCTAGCAACCACTTGGAACACCATAACAACTGCCAAGCAACACCCTAGCAACCACTTGGAACACCATAACAACTGCCTAGCAACACCCTAGCAACCGCCTTTAACTTCATAGCAACCACCTAGAATACCCTAGCAACCCCCAAGCAACCACCTGGAACTCCATAGCAACCACCCAACAACACACTAGCAACCACCTGGAACACCATAGCAAATGCCTAGCAACACCCTAGAAACCAGCTATAACTCTAAAGCAACCACCTAGCAACACTATAGCAACCACCTAGAACTCCATAGCAACCACCTAGCAACACCCTAGCAACCACCTGGAACACCATAGCAACCACCTAGCAACACCCTAGCAACCACCTGTAACACCATAACAACTGCCTAGCAACACTATAGAAACAACCTAGCAACATGCTAGCAACCACCTAGCAACACCCTAGCAACACCCTAGCAACCACCTATAACTCCATAGCAACCACCTAGCAACATCCTAGCAGCCACCTAGAATACCCTAGCAACACCCTAGCAACTGCCTATAACTCCATAGCAAATGCCTAGCAACACCCTAGCAACTGCCTAGAACTCCATAGCAACCACCTAGCAACACCCTAGCAACCACTTGGAACACCATAGCAACCACCTAGCAACACCCTAGCAACCACCTGTAACACCATAACAACTGCCTAGCAACACTATAGAAACAACCTAGCAACATGCTAGCAACCACCTAGCAACCACCTAGCAACACCATAGCAACCACCTAGAACTCCATAGCAACCACCTAGCAACATCCTAGCAACCACTTTGAATACCCTAGCAACCCCCTAGCAACACCCTAGCAACCACCTAGAACGCCATAGCAACCACCTAGCAACACCCTAGCAACCGCCTAGAACTCCATAGCAACCACCTAGCAACACCATAGCAACCGCCTAGAACTCCATAGCAACCACCTAGCAACACCCTAGCAACCACCTAGCAACACCATAGCAACCACCTGGAGCTCAATAGCAACCACCTGAAACTCCATAGCAATGACCTAGCACCACCCTAGCGACCGCCTAGAATTCCATGAAACCACCTAGAACTCCATAGCAACCACCTAGCAACACCTAGCAACCGCCTAGAACTCCATAGCAACCACCTAGCAACACCCTAGCAACCACCTAGAACTCCATAGCAACACCCTAGCAACACCCTAGCAACGGCCTAGAACCCATAGCAACCACCTAGCAACACCATAGCAACCGCCTAGAATTCCATAGCAACCACCTAGCAACACCTAGCAACTGCCTAGAACCATAGCAACCCCTAGCAACACCCTAGCAACCACCTGGAACACCATAGCAACACCTAGCAACACCCTAGCAACTGCCTAGAACCATAGCAACCCTAGCAACACCTAGCAATCACCTGGAACTCCATAGTAACCACCTAACAACACACTAGCAACCACCTGGAACACCATAGCAAATGCCTAGCAACACCCTAGCAACCAGCTATAACTCATAGCAATGCCCTAGCAATACCCTAGCAACGCCTATAACTCCATAGCAACCACCTAGCAACATCCTAGCAGCCACCTAGAATACCCTTGCAACACTCTAGCAACGCCTTACTCCATAGCAAATGCCTAGCAACACCCTAGCAACCGGCTAAACTCCATAGCAACCACCTAGCAACACCCTAGCAACACCTGGAACACCATAACAACTGCCTAGCTACACCCTAGCAACTCCTAGAACTCCATAGCAACCACCTAGCAACATCCTAGCACCACTGAGCATACCCTAGCAACCACCTAGCAATGCCTAGAACCCTGGAGCTCAATAGCAACCACCTGAAACTCCAGAGCAACCACCTAGCACCACCCTAGCGACCGCCTAGAATTCCATGAAACCACTTAGAACTCCATAGAACCACCTAGCAACACCCTAGCAACTGCCTCAGACATCATAGCAACTACCTATCACTGTTCACTCCGTTCAGCACAAAGTCGACTTTGCGTTGGCGGCAACCACACTTCACAATTTCTGCAGGAATTGTCTAGTTAGTGTGGTTGCCTTAGGGCAACTACACTATTATTATTGCACATATTATTATTAGTGTGGTTGCCTTAGGGCAACTACACTATTATTATTGCACATATTATTAGTGTGGTTGCCTTAGGGCAACTACACTATTATTATTGCACATATTATTTATTTATTATTAGTGTGGTTGCCTTAGGGCAACTACACTATTATTATTGCACATATTATTATTATTTATTATTTATTCCGCCCGTTTTTTGGACCGCTACTCCTCCCAGAGTTTTCGCACCACATACACGTGCAATATGTCAAATTGAGCGGCTTGATCGGGAATGGTGTGCTATTACTTTGTGGAAAGATTGGTTGCACGGTTTTTGAAAAAATTGAATTTTTGTGGGCAATTTTTCCCATAGAGAATGAATGGCGGAATGTTCACCTTTGTGATGTCACAATGCTCTGTCTTCTCACCCTTGTGCCCTGTCTTCTGGCAGCAGTACTCTGGTCTCTCTCTAGATTTGAACATTTGGCCATTCATCTCTATGGGGAAAAATTGCCC